>NC_069500.1:1425398492-1425548492 GCF_027579735.1 Bombina bombina
CTGTATTAAACCCCAGATGGTCATGAGCTGTATTAAACCCCAGACAGTCATGAGCTGTATTAAACCCCAGATGGTCATGAGCTGTATTAAACCCCAGACGGTCATGAGCTGTATTAAACCCCAGATGGTCATGAGCTGTATTAAACCCCAGACGTTCATGAGCTGTATTAAACCCCAGACGGTCATGAGCTGTATTAAACCCCAGATGGTCATGAGCTGTATTAATACAAACCGTAGCAATAAAAACAAAGCTGTGCGTGAAACTCTATTTTAAAATGACTAAAAGTTACAGAGACACAATTAAAGGGACAGTAAAGTAAACATTAAACGTTAATGATTGAGATAGAAGATTTCCAATTTGCTTCTATTTTCTAATTTGCCTTTGCTATCCTTTGTTGAAAATCATACCTAAATATACTGAGGCGTAGCAAAGCACTACTGGGAGCTAAATGCTGTTTGCTGGCTTCACATATATGCTTCTTGTAACGGGCTCACTCAATGTGATCAGCTAGCTCCCAGTAGTGGATTGCTGTTCCTTCAACAAAGGATACCAAGAGAATGAATACATTTTTGATAATAGAAGTAAATTGTGAAGTTGTTTAAAATTGCTCTGAATCATGAAATAAATATTTTGTGTTTAATGTTGTCATGTTCTGTCTCAGGATATATTGTAAGAGCCTCATTGTCTGGAACAGTTGCTTTAAAGGGACAGTCTACACCAGAATTGTTATTGTTTTAAAAGATAGATAATCCCTTTTTTAACCATTCCCCAGTTTTGCATAATCAACACAGTGATATTTATATTTTTTTTACCTCTGCGATTATCTTGTATCGAAGCATCTGCAAACTGCCCCTTTATTTCAGTTATTTTGACAGACTTGCAGTTTAGCCAATCAGTGATAGCTCCCAGGTAACTTCACGTGCATGAGCACATTGTTATCTATATGAAAACATGAACTAACACCCTCTAGTGGTGAAAAACCTGTTAAAATGCATTCTTAAGAGGCGACCTTCAAGGTCTAAGAAATTAGCATATGAACCTCCTAGGTTAAGCTTTCAACTAAGAATACTAAGAGAACAAAGCAAAATTGGTGATAAAAGTAAATTGGAAAATTGTTTAATATTACATGCCCTATCTGAATCATAAAAGTTTGTTTTGGACTAGACTGTCTCTTTAAATGAATATTAGTAGAAGCCATAGAAATTGAAAAGATAAATTTATTTAAATATCAAAATAATCCTAATGAGTAAATACTTGCATGGTATTTTAAATATGTACTATTCAGGTATGTCATGTCCACATACGCCAGGAGTGAAAAGGAAAAGACAAGTAAGCAGATATGCAGATTAAAAAGAAAATACTTTTTAATCTTTTTAAGCAGGAATCTGGACAAGGCAGGAAACAAACTTGTAAACAGTGTAGCAAATTCAAAGGTGAAGTCTTCCTCCAAGTAGGTACTGAATTACAGGAAACAGGTTCTGGCTGTTCACAAAACAGAAACAATGTGAAGACAATGTGCAGCCTAACAGCCAGCCTTAAACAGGGAGGTTTTGCACAGGATTGGCTCAGAGTATATCCAAAATTAGGAGCACCTGTGTTTTGCACAGGTGAAAATACAATTAGACAAATACAGCTTTGGCAGATATTTTAAGTTGCATGATATTGCATTTATAATTCCCAAACCACTAGGGGCGCAATCCGATATACGGCGCAGGTTTCGGCACAAGAGAGGGAACCCGCGCCGTCCGAAATTTCACCTCGCACATCGGGGTATTACATATACCCCGCCGGCAGTTCCTAAAGGGCCGTAAGTCTGATAAACTAGCGATGTCCAGAAATGAGCGTAACTACAAATTTCTGGAGTCGCTAGTGACTTACGGCACTTTAGAAACTGCCGGCGTCTAAGAAAAGTAAAGGAAATATCAAATTTCCCGTAAAAGTCTAACCTGCCTCCCAAAAATAGCCTGACATGTAAAACCCCTATATCCGCAATCCCCCCTCACACTACTACTAATAAATATATTAACCCTTAGACCGACAATCCCCCACAACACAATAAGCCACACCGCAATTAACCTATTTAAGTATTAACGCCTAAACCGCCATAGCCCACATAGGCTATTAAATGTATTAACCCCTAATCTGCCGCCACCAACGTTGCCGCCACTATAATAAAGTTATTAACCCCTAAACCTAAGTCTAACCCTAACACCCCCTAACAAATATTATTTCAATAAATCTAAATAATATTACTATTATTAACCAAAATTATTTCTATTTAAAACTAAATACTTACCTATAAAATAAACCCTAAGATAGCTACAATATAATTAATAATTACATTGTAGCTATTTTAGGATTTATTTTTATTTTACAGGCAACTTTGTATTTATTTTAACTAGGTACAATAGCTATTAAATAGTTAATAACTATTTAATAGCTACCTAGTTAAAATAATTACAAATTTACCTGTAAAATAAAACCTAACCTAAGTTACAATTACACCTAACACTACACTATCATTAAATTAATTAAATAAATTAACTACAATTACCTAAAATTAAAAACAATTAAATAAAATAAAGTATAGTGCAAAAAACAAACAAACACTAAATTACAGAAAATAAAAAAATTACAAGAAGTTTAAACTAATTACACCTAATCTAAGCCCCCTAATAAAATAAAAAAGCCCCCAAAAATAATAAAATGCCCTACCCTATACTAAATTACAAATAGCCCTTAAAAGGGCTTTTTGCGGGGCATTGCCCCAAAGTAATCAGCTCTTTTACCTGTAAAAAAAAGTACAATTCCCCCCCAACATTACAACCCACCACCCAGCCACCCCTACTCTAAAACCCACCCGATCCCCCCTTAATAAAACCTAACACTACCCCCTTGAAGATCACCCTACCTTGAGCCATCTTCACCCAGCCGGGCACAAGTGGTCATCCGATCCAGGCAGAAGTCTTCATCCGATGGGGCAGAAGAGGACATCCAGACCGGCAGAAGTCTTCATCCAAGCGCCATCTTCTATCTTCTTCCATCCGACGAGGAGCGACTCAATCTTGAAGACATCTGGCGCGGAGCATCCTTCCGTCATTCGTCGTTAGTCCGTCGTGCTGGCGCTTGGATGAAGACTTCTGCTGGTCCGGATGTCCTCTTCTGCCCAGATAGGATGAAGACTTCTGCCGGTCTGGATGTCCTCTTCTGCCCCATCAGATGAAGACTTCTGCCCGGATCGGATGACCACTTGTGCCCGGCTGGGTGAAGATGGCTCAAGGTAGAGTGATCTTCAAGGGGGAAGTGTTAGGTTTTATTAAGGGGGAATTGGTGGGTTTTAGAGTAGGGGTGTGTGGGTGGTGGGTTGTAATGTTGGGGGGGGATTGTACTTTTTTTTACAGGTAAAAGAGCTGATTACTTTGGGGCAATGCCCCGCAAAAAGCCCTTTTAAGGGCTATTTGTAATTTAGTATAGGGCAGGGCATTTTATTATTTTGGTTGGCTTTTTTATTTTATTAGGGGGCTTAGATTAGGTGTAATTAGTTTAAACTTCTTGTAATTTTTTTTTATTTTCTGTAATTTAGTGTTTGTTTGTTTTTGTACTATAGTTTATTTTATTTAATTGTATTTAATTTTAAGTAATTGTAGTTAATTTATTTAATTAATTTAATGATAGTGTAGTGTTAGGTGTAATTGTAACTTAGGTTAGGTTTTATTTTACAGGAAAATGTGTAATTATTTTAACTAGGTAGCTATTAAATAGTTATTAACTATTTAATAGCTATTGTACCTAGTTAAAATAAATACAAAGTTCCCTGTAAAATAAAAGTAAATCCTAAAATAGCTACAATGTAATTATTAATTATATTGTAGCTATCTTAGGGTTTATTTTATAGGTAAGTATTTAGTTTTAAATAGGAATACTTTAGTTAATAATAGTAATATTATTTAGATTTATTTAAATAATAATTAAGTTAGGGGGGTGTTAGAGTTAGACTTAGGTTTAGGGGTTAATAACGGCAGATTAGGGGTTAATAGATTTAATAGGCTATGTGGGCTATGGCGGTTTAGGGGTTAATAATAGAATAGGTTTATTGCGGTGTGGGCTATGGCGGTTTAGGGGTTAACACACTTTATTAGTTATTGCGGTGGGGGATTGCGGTTGACAGCTAGATAGACATTGCGCATGTGTTAGATGTTAGTTGTTTTTTTTTTTGCAGGCATTTTAGGGAGTTACGGTGCTCCCATACTCAGCGCAAGGCCTGCTACGGCTGCATTTTATGGCGAGGTGAAAATGGAGTAAGATTTCTCCATTTTCGCCACGTAAGACCTTGTGCTGGATATTGGATACCGATTTACGACGCGGTCCCATGTTAGCTTATGGGAGTAAAAATTGCGAGCGACGGGTGAAATATACGTGCCGCATTTAGATGTGGCGCTGTATATAGGATACCAAAAACGCGCAAAAAATGGCATCGCCGGCTATTGCGGGAAACGCTCTATATGTAATGGAGGCCTAGAACTGGTTGTGGCTCAACACACAAGCAAACAGAATCGAAGACTCAAAGCCACGGGTTCAAATCCCCCTAGGCCCTTATGGTGGGAATGCTTCCAAGAGCTTTTATTTTTCTTTTTAGTTTGAAGGCTTGGTTCATGACACATGTCCCTAAAATGCTATTGTGCACATGTCATTATAAAAGTCGGGTTAAAGGGACAGTAAAGTCCAAATTAAACTTTCATTAAACCAGAAAGCGCATGTAATATTAAACAACTTTTCAATTTACTGCTTTCATCAAATTTGCTTTGTTCTCTTGGTATTCTTAGTTGAGAGCTAAAACTTGGTAGGCTCATATGCAGGCTCATATGCTTGAATGCTGCCTCTTATCTGAATACACTTCAGTTTTCCATAGCTAGACAGCGTTAGTTCATGTGTGCCATATAGATAAAATTGTGCTCACTTCCGTGTAGTCAGCAATGATTGTCTAAAATGCAAGTCTGTCAAAAGAACTGAACTAAGGGGGCAGCCTGCAGAGGCTTAGATACAAGGTAATCACAGAGGTAAACAGTGTATTAATATAACTGTTGGTTATGCAAAACTGGGGAATGGGTAATAAAGGGATTATCTATCTTTTTAAATGACATTTTTGGTGTTTGCTGTCCCTTTAATGATCTGGTCTGGAGAGCAACCCCATAACTTTTATATTGTATATCTCGGGTTTGCAAATACGTTAATTAGGAGGATTGTGTAGGAACCAGCACATTTAAAAGGAATTCTATGGCATGATGCATTCCTGACCCTCTGCTCTCACGATGGTCCCTTTATTCACTGGTCAAGGATACATCATGGGCTTTCAAACTAAGCGCTGAGTTATAGCTCTTGTCTGTGTGAGTTCTATTTCACCTATTTCCTGATTGGAATTTAACAGTACATCACTACTGTTTTTCTCTCCCTTTTTTTAAGGACTTTATCACACAAGATCTCTGGAACATATATTATATTATATACTGTATATATATAATTTATTACAGAGATATCACTTTCTTTCACTTTGTTTTCTCACTGGTTGTTAAGTGCATAATCCACACATGGTCTCTGGGTGTGAGAAACGTGATGAAAACGTAAACTATTAGGATTTTTTGGGGAGCAGTGGCTATCCCAGTGTTTAGGGCTGACACCAGTGGAATTACAATTCCTAACACTTCTCACCCATGCGGGAAAAAGGACCGGGGTGTAGGCAGCAGGGGGTTCACAGGTTAGAAGTAGGTAGAGAGTGTGGAACAGTAATCAGTTAGATTAAAGGGAGATAAAAGGAGACTCTTTGGACTTCAACAAAAAAAGTAAAGAAGAAGTAAAAACAGTTTTTTGCAATTTAATAAATTCTGATGAATAGATTTTATTTCTAATCTTGGTGCTATTTAGCATTTGGCCTCAAGGGCTGTTTTATTTCTATATGAGAATCTGCATAGAATGTCTGTTCTGCAACAATGAATCAGTGATATTACTTTAATGGATTTAGTGGAAATGTGCCTTGGGTTTTCTAAATAAGATTCACTTGATGGACTGTCATTGTCATGTACTGAGATGAGTCATTTGCAAACCAGTATGTGAAAGGGAGAAGCCCGGATGACAGAATTGAAAGAAGGGTTTATTTGACCCCACTTGGAAGGAAGGAGAGTTTGTAGGGGTTAAGAAAAAAAAAGGGCAATGTGTGGGTCACAGAGCAGGGGTATATAAACCCCCAGGAGGAAGTAGTAAGCCTCTTTTGACCAGATCAGCACGGCAAGGCAATGTTCCTGCCTTCCCTCCCTTCCCATTGTGGTATTGGTGATGAGGTTTATAGTCGCAGCAGTGGCGAGGTGCTTGCTCTGGTTTATAGAGGCTTATGCCTGGAAGTAAATGGTTTGTACCTCCTGCTCGTTTAGCGGGGGAGGATTTCTTGAGGACATGCTCAGTGTGGGGCAGGAAAAGGGCAAGCACAGTAGTTGGAATTTTGACAAGTTATAGTGTTATGGTTTGTAAATGTTGTAATATTAAATAAGCTGCAGCCTTTTCACACTCACATTCTGGTGTGGTATGTACTTATTGGGGTAGGGGATAAGAATTACTTGACAATGTGGGGTCACAGGAATCATTAAGAGTCGTACAAACTCATTAGTTTATGGTTTATGTAAAAATGTTGGGGTGTGTCTCATGGGCAGCAGATTTCCCAGTGCCTAGGGCAGCAAAAAATTGAAATACATTGCTGACTATATGACCTTAAAATTTAAGTTTTTCATATCGGTTGGTTTTATACATAAGAAATTCATGTTTTTAAAGTGATTAATGACAAAAATAATACTATGAATTCTGTCACAAACATTAATTTACATTAATTTACATAACTGGTTTTCTAATGCGCCGTATTCTGTCTTTGTTTCTTGTTATTTATGATTGAGGTGAAATGAATGAAAATAAGGTAATTTTCAATAGACATGGTACTAAAATCAAGAAAAACTTAAGTCATTACAACTGTTAAACTTATAGTTTCAGGAAAAAAGTAAAAATGTTGAGACTAATTTGAAAGAGGAAAAGCATATTGGTGCACATCTAGATATTGATTGGCCACTGTCTGAAAAGTGCAACTGTATTGGCAGGCACTCTCAAAATTGTACAAGTTTGACATAAAAGTGTGTTTATTCAGCACAAACATATCTTTATTTTAAAAAAACTCTCAAATGCTATATTCAGTTTTGAAATTGCCATCTTTTGATAGAACACAGAGAAACATGATACAGTATATAGAGCCTTTTTAAAAAGTAATATATTTACAGGCCAACAAGTGGATTGCATTAGCATTTTTTGTAGACACAGCTGAGGAACAGATTTAATTATAAATCAGAAGATGAGGATTAATTAATATTTTTATAGTCTTGGCTTTGCATTGATTAAAACTGTCCCTAGAATGTGCTGGATATGCGCGCTATTGATGTACATTGTCTTACCCTGCCTTCCAGCACTGACAGAGTAAACACCGGATCTTTGAAGAGCATATTTTAACTGAGAAAATTAATTGGCGCATTTCAGACGAAGGACATGAAAGTGTTGTCACCCACAGCCTACAGTTTGTCACAAACATCTCTGTACGTATTCTGTTTGATGCTTCACATCAGCAGAGTGCGTGAGCTGAGGCCTGGAAATGGTTAATTAAATATGTCATCTCATTCTGAGGTTCTCTTTTGCTCACAGTGTCTAACCATTTCCCACGTCAATAAAATACCTAATTTACCCTAATGAGACAAGGAATTCAATAGTGTATCCTCAGAATATTAGAAAGATTGGTGTATGTACGCATACAAAATAAATGTCAAACTGAGCAGGTGTTTAGTTTAACCCTTTGTCTGCCTCTGGTAGGCAACACGTTCAGCAAATTATCTCCTGTTCTCACAATTTGTCTTTATTGCTTCAATCTTTTTCTTGCTAAACTATTATTCCCTATGGTGAATCTACTTTGTAAAACAACTTGAAAAGATATTATCTGTCATTAAATATGTACTAACTACATGAAACTACATGAAATTCAATTTTATTGTGTTATATGGCATTTTCAGCGTTAAAACAGCAGCTATTACAAGTGTTATTGGTATAGCTGTAACGCACACCTTTTAGCCTGTAACGCAACGACAGTCCCGCGAATGCGCCGGTATTACATATTTTGCGTTCTAGCTAAAAAGTGAGCATTACACCCTATAACGACAAGATCTGTAACACAATCTAAAGTCAGTAGTTACGAGTTTTATGCTCCAAATATGTAACATAAAACTCATGCTACAAAGTACACTAAACACCTATAAACTACCTATTAACCCCTAATCTGAGGCCCTCCCGCATCGCAAACACTATAATAAATGTATTAACCCCTAATCTGTAGCTCCCGACATCGCTGCCAATAAAAAAATTATTAACCCCTATTTCGCCGCTCCCTGACATTGCCGCCACTATAATAAACATATTTACCCCTAAACCGCCACCCTCCCACATCGCAAACACTATTTAAATATTATTAACCCCTAATCTGCCGTCCGCCCACACCGCCGCTATAATAAACCTATTAACCCCTAAACCGAAAGCCACCACATCCCAATAAACTAATTTAAACTAGTAACCCCTAAACCTAAAGACCCCCTAACATATTAAAATTACAATTTCCCTAGCTTAAATTAAATAAAAATGTACCTGTCAAATTAAAAAAAATAATTTTAAACTAACAAAGTATTATAATTATTAAACTAAAATTAAACTATCAATTAAATAAAACTAAACTACCAATAAAAAATCCTAACAAAATTACAAAAAGTATCTAATTACAAAAAATAAAAACTAACTAAATTACAAAAAAAACCCACTAAATTACGAAAAATAACTAACAATGTATCAAAAATAAAAAAGGATTACACCAAATCTAATAGCCCTATCAAAATAAAAAAGCCCCCCAAAATAAAAAAAAAACCTTAGCCTACAACAGACGGCCTCTTCTATCTTCATCCAGCCAGCGAAGTCCTCATCCAGGTGGCAAGAAGTTCTCATCCAGGCGGCAAGAAGTCTTCATCCAAGTGGCCTCTTCGATCTTCATCCAGCCGGTGCGGAGCTGGTCCATCCTGAAGACATCCAGCGCGGAGCATCCTCTTCATACGGTCACTGCCGTCCACTGAGTTCGAATTAGCCAATAGAATGAGAGCTGCTTAAATCCTATTGGCTGATTTGAAAAGCCAATAGGATTTTAGCAGCCCTAATTTCTATTGGCGGATTCAAATTTTTCAGCCAATAGTGTCAGGAACCTGTTCTGTCATTCATGTAAACATATTTCCCCTTTAAATTTCAACACATGTGACTAACAAGCTATTTAAACAGATCTCACCCTCCTACCTTTGCTAGGTAATTTGACCCTTTGGGATATTCAGTGAGCCTCTCTTTGATTGCTGAGACATATCTACAACAGTTACCCAGGACATTGGTTAGGAACTATCATTCCTGTGTACCTCTCATTGTACCTCTACCTGTTCACTTGCTTTCAGGTCATCCTTACAGTAGATGCCAGCTTCTGGACTACGCTCATCTCAAACTACCAAATACACGCCGGAGCGTGTGACGTCACTCTGCAGAGCGACGGTTGCAATCCGCACACGGAGCTGTACAGCGTGTTTATCAGTCACCAGCCAACAGAGCCTCCAGGATTCTAGACACACGGACTGCCCAAAGTACGGTACTGTTGCTACTACTGATTGTACCTCATCCTGTAATGACTTTGTTTCCGTGTACATGTGCTGCAATATACGGTCTAATAACCGATTCAACTGTCTTGTTATTCTCACTCATATGCATGTTCATTGCGCAGTTATCTCAGCCACAAACTGCTAGATTTACCGGAAGCATACTCTGCTGTGACATTCTTCTACTGAACCTACCAGTGCTTGTTATATCTATTGGATTAGAATCTATCACTTGCACATAAATATATATGTTCATTCTAGGATGTACTATATTCTAGGGTCCCAAGTATAAAAACCATATTAATCTAAGTTCTACAACTAAAGCTAAACTAACTTATCTATACCCATTCCTAACTGATACAGGCCTTGTCTTAATTGAACTCAGTAAGGGTTCTCTGGTAGTATTTGTTATCTAAATGACCTATCCATGGTCACCCTCAGTTCTATGAGCAAACCAGGGTTTGTCATATAAGACAATACCCGCAGTGGGGTGTGAGACTGAGTAATATATATATATATATATATATATATATATATATATATATATATATATATATATATATATATATATATATATATTAATGTTACATTATCTACATTATATCCTTACATATTACATAGCCCTAAAAAACAACTTACCCATATATATATTTTTTTTACAGATTTGAATGGATATTACTGAACTGACCAATTGTGTCGGTGTCCTGGCTCAAAATATGGATCTCATGATCCAGGGGCTTAGAAACATGCAAACCGAAAATCAGGAGTTGTATAAATACATACTTGAACAAGCTGCACATAAAACTGCAATCTCAGATATCCCTATACCTGAACCTCAAATTTTCCCTCCAGAAAAATTCTCTGGAGACAGGTCACAATTTTGTGAATTTAAAAATTCATGTACACTTTATTTTTCACTTAAACTATGTAGTTACCCAACTGAAGAGATAAAAGTACTTACCGTCATCTCCTACCTAAGAGGAGAGCCAAAAAGTTGGGCCAATGCCTACTATGAAAATGATGATCCCATATTGAATTCACTTGATTCATTCTTCACTGCCATGTCTTTACGTTATGAGGATCATGGCAAGCAGAATACTGCTGAGACAGCTATCAGATCCCTCAAACAAGCAAGACGCCCAGTGGAAAAGTACATCACTGAGTTCAAAAGATGGGCACCAGACACTCTTTGGAATACCCCAGCCCTCAGAAACCAGTTTCATATCGGTTTATCCGATTCTCTTAAAGACGAGCTTGCTCGTACTGAGATCCCCGAGAATCTCGAGACCCTGATGTCACTAACGATAACCATAGACCGCTGCCTCAGGGAGAGGAAACATGAAAGAGGAGCAACTGACCACATATACAAAAAGACCTACTCCTCTAGTCCATTCTACCCTGCCAAGTGCCAGGACGAGCCTATGGAAAAAGCCTTTGTACGTGGTCCTCTCAAACCAGAGGAAAAGACTCGGCGAAGGTTGAACAACCTTTGTCTTTATTGTGCTGCCAAAGACCATACAGTAAAAGAATGTCCAGGTCTGCTCAAATCAAAGAAGGGTAAGCATCATAAATTATTGCACGATAAACAAGTTGCCATACAGAATTCCTCACATTTTACCCTCTTTATTTCCCTACAGTGGAACCATCAACAAGTATCCACGCAAGTTGTGATTGACTCAGGAGCCACAAACAATTTCATCGATTCCACGTTTGCTCACATTTATAAGTTGCCTCTAATAAAAAAGCACATTTCACTAGCAATCCATGTAGTGGATGGTTCTTTAATAAATTCTGGACCTATAACGCACCACACAGCTCCTATAAAACTAAGCTTTCTTAGTGGTCACTTTGAGTTCTGTACCTTTGAGGTCATACACTCCCCCCTATTTCCTAATATTCTTGGGTTTAACTGGTAAAAACAACATCAACCCACTATACAATGGCACCAAGGTTCTATTTCTTTTGATTCAGATTATTGTTCCGCAAATTATATACCTATACCTACCCTTTTACATGTCACCTCACAGCATATTCCCGACACATACTCTGATTTCACAGACGTCTTTGATAAAAAACAGGCACAATCCTTACCCCCTCATAGGCCATTTGACTGTCCTATAGATCTTATACTTGGTTCAAAAATACCATTTGAACATGTATACCCTTTGTCTCAACCCAAACTGTCTCATCTCAAACAATACCTGGATGAAAACTTGGAAAAAAGGTTTCATCCGTCCTTCCACCTCACCAGCTGGTGCTGGTATTTTCTTTGTCAGGAATAAGGACAATACCTTGAGACCAATTATTGACTATAGAGAGCTGAACAAACGTACAATAAAAAACAGATATCCCCTGCCTCTTATTCCGGACTTGATCAAACACCTACAGGGTGCTAAGATTTATACCAAGCTTGACTTGAGAGGCGCATATAATCTCATAAGAATCAGATAAGGGGACGAATGGCTCACAGCTTTTCGCACCCGCTATGGCCTCTATGAATACCTTGTGATGCCATTCGGGTTGTGCAATGCTCCTGCCACCTTCCAGTACTTTATCAATCATCTGTTTAGAGATCTACTTGACTCTTGTATCGTCATCTACCTCGATGACATCCTCATTTATTCAGATACTATTGAGAACCATATAAGACAAGTAAGGAAAGTTTTGCTAAGACTTAGACAGAACCACTTGTATGCCAAACCAGAAAAATTTATTTTTCATACAGATTCTCTCATTTCTTGGTTATCACATTTCCCCCTTGGGTATTCATATGGAAATTAACAAGGTAGAAGCCATAACCAAGTGGCCCATACCAACTTCTAAAAAGGATGTACAGATGTTCCTAGGCTTTTCGAATTTCTATAGGAAATTTGAAAAGGACTTTTCAACAATAGTCAAACCTCTTACCTGTCTTACTAGGAAATCAACCAAGTTTGTTTGGAGTCCTCAAGCGAACCAATGCTTTGACATACTCAAACAAATGTTAGTTACTGCTCCTATTCTCCAGTTCCCAGACCCAGATAAACATTATTTCCTTGAGGTTGATGCCTCTGACTACGCTCTTGGAGCAGTACTCTCACAGAAGATGTCCATAATACCACCTCATAAATTTATTGGTCTTACGGTTGATAAAATAACACTATTCAGTAACCATCAAGCGAGTGATCCTGTAGTAAAAGACTTAAAATTAATAAAAAGACCTAATGGTCTATTCTACCTTGGTATTAAGTTATTTGTCCCTAATTCTCTCAGGGATCAGATTCTCCGTAATGCTCATGATTCGCCCTTATCTGGACATCCAGGATTTCGTAAAACTTTACATCTCATAAAAAGGGATTTCTGGTGGCCCAGGCTAACACATAGTGTCAGACAATATATACAAACCTGTTCTACTTGTGCCACATGAAAATCTTCTCATTCTCACCCTTATGGCTCCTCTCCTCTCCCTTCCGATTGCAGATAGACCTTGGCGACACATCGCTATGGATTTTATTGTAGAACTACCCTCCTCGTCAAACCGTATACTATATTAGTTGTTGCAGATCAGTTCTCCAAAATGGCTCACTTTATACCCCACCATGGTCTCCCGAACGGATCGGAAACGGCTGATCTATTCTTGAAAAACATTGTCCGCCTTCATGGACTTACTGACTCCATCACAACCGAGAGGGGTTCCCAGTTAACGTCCAGATTTTTTGCAAGAGCTTGAACATTGAAAGACATCTGTCCTCAGCATACCACCCTCAGTCGAATGGACAGACAGAGAGGATGAACCAAACACTGGAGCAGTATCTCCATTGCTTTTGCAACTATCAGCAGAATTATTGGTTTGCTCTTCTTCCTACTGCAGAATACTCCTTTAATAATACTGTCAATACCTCAACTAATTTAACACCCTTCTATCCGCTAGATTTAGAGTTCTGCGGCCAAAGGGGTGCGTTAGCTACGCATGCTTTTTTTCCCCCGCACCTTTTAAATACCGCTGGTATTTAGAGTTCACAGAAGGGCTGCATTAGGCTCCAAAAAGGGAGCGTAGAGCATAATTTACCGCCACTGGAACTCTCAATACCAGCAGTGCTTACAGACGCGGCCAGCTTCAAAAACGTGCTTGTGCACGATTCCCCCATAGGAAACAATGGGGCCGTTTGAGCTGAAAAAAAACCTAACACCTGCAAAAAAGCAGCGTTTAGCTCCTAACGCAGCCCAATTGTTTCCTATGGGGAAACACTTCCTAAGTCTGCACCTAACACCCTAACATGTACCCCGAGTCTAAACACCCCTAACCTTACACTTATTAACCCCTAATCTGCCGACCCCGCTATCGCTGACCCCTGCATGTTATTATTAACCCCTAATCTGCCGCTCCGTACACCGCCGCAACCTACATTATCCCTATGTACCCCTAATCTGCTGCCCCTAACACCGCCGACCCCTATATTATATTTATTAACCCCTAATCTGCCCCCCCAACGTCGCCGCCACTTACCTACAATTATTAACCCCTAATCTGCCGGCCGGACCTCACCGCTACTATAATAAAGTTATTAACCCCTAATCCGCCTCACTCCCGCCTCAATAACCCTATAATAAATAGTATTAACCCCTAATCTGCCCTCCCTAACATCGCTGACACCTAACTTAAATTTTTAACTTAAATAGTTAACTATTTAATAGCTACCTAGTTAAAATAATTACAAAATTACCTGTAAAATAAATCCTAACCTAAGTTACAATTAAACCTAACACTACACTATCAATAAATTAATTAAATAAAATACCTACAATTATCTACAATTAAACCTAACACTACACTATCAATAAATTAATTACATAAAATACCTACAAATAAATACAATTAAATAAACTAACTAAAGTACAAAAAATAAAAAAAGAACTAAGTTACAAAAAAAATAAGAATTTTCAAACATTATAAAAATATTACAACAATTTTAAGCTAATTACACCTACTCTAAGCCCCCTAATAAAATAACAAAGCCCCCCAAAATAAAAAAATGCCCTACCCTATTCTAAAATAAAAATAGAAAAGCTCTTTTACCTTACCAGCCCTTAAAAGGGCCTTTTGCGGGGCATGCCCCAAAGAATTCTGCTCTTTTGCCTTTAAAAAAAAAAACATACAATACCCCCCCCAACATTACAACCCACCACCCACATACCCCTAATCTAACCCAAACCCCCCTAACACTAAGCCCCTGAAGATCTCCCTACCTTATCTTCACCACGCCGGGTATCACCGATCCGTCCAGAAGAGGCTCCGAAATCTTCATCCAAGCCCAAGCGGGGGCTGAAGAGATCCATCATCTGGCTGAAGTCTTGATCCAAGCGGGCGCTGAAGAGATCCATCATCCGGCTGAAGTCTTCTATCAAGCGGCATCTTCAATCTTCTTTCTTCCGGCTCCATCTTCATCCCGCCGACGCGGAACATCCATCCTGGCCGACGACTTCCCGACGAATGACGGTTCCTCCAAGATGGCGTCCCTCGAATTCCGATTGGCTGATAGGATTCTATCAGCCATTTGGAATTAAGGTAGGAAAATTCTGATTGACTGATGGAATCAGCCAATCAGATTCAAGTTCAATCTGATTGGCTGATTGGATCAGCCAATCGGATTGAACTTGAATCTGATTGGCTGATTCCTTCAGCCAATCAGAATTTTCCTACCTTAATTCCGATTGGCTGATAGAATCCTATCAGCCAATCGGAATTCGAGGGACGCCATCTTGGATGACGTCCCTTAAAGGAACCGTCATTTGTCGGGAAGTCGTCAGCCAGAACTCTTTGGGGCATGCCCCGCAAAAGGCCCTTTTAAGGGCTGGTAAGGTAAAAGAGCTTTTCAATTTTTATTTTAGAAAAGGGAAGGGCATTTTTTTTATTTTGGGGGGCTTTGTTATTTTATTAGGGGGCTTAGAGTAGGTGTAATTAGCTTAAAATTGTTGTAATATTTTTATAATGTTGGTAAATTATTTTTTTATATTTTGTAACTTAGTTCTTTTTTTATTTTTTGTACTTTAGTTAGTTTATGTAATTGTATTTATTTGTAGGTATTTTATGTAATTAATTTATTGATAGTGTAGTGTTAGGTTTAATTGTAGATAATTGTAGGTATTTTATTTAATTAATTTATTGATAGTGTAGTGTTAGGTTTAATTGTAACTTAGGTTAGGATTTATTTTACAGGTAATTTTGTAATTATTTTAACTAGGTAGCTATTAAATAGTTATTAACTATTTAATAGCTATTGTACCTAGTTAAAATAAATACAAAGTTACCTGTAAAATAAATATTAATCCTAAAATAGCTACAATATAATTATAATTTATATTGTAGCTATATTAGGGTTTATTTTACAGGTAAGTATTTAGCTTTAAATAGGAATAATTTATTTAATAAGAGTTAATTTATTTCGTTAGATAAAAATTATATTTAACTTAGGGGGGTGTTAGTGTTAGGGTTAGACTTAGCTTTAGGGGTTAATAAATTTATTAGAGTAGCTGCGAGGTCCGGTCGGCAGATTAGGGGTTAATACTTGAAGTTAGGTGTCGGTGATGTTAGGGAGGGCAGATTAGGGGTTAATACTATTTATTATAGGGTTATTGAGGCGGGAGTGAGGCGGATTAGGGGTTAATAACTTTATTATAGTAGCGGTGAGGTCCGGTCGGCAGATTAGGGGTTAATAATTGTAGGTAGGTGGCGGCGACATTGGGGACGGCAGATTAGGGGTTAATAAATATAATATAGGGGTCGGCGGTGTTAGGGGCAGCAGATTAGGGGTACATAGGGATAATGTAGGTTGCGGCGGTGTGCGGTCGGCAGATTAGGGGTTAAAAAAATGTATTAGAGAGGCGGCGATGTGGGGGGCCTTGGTTTAGGGGTACATAGGTAGTTTATGGGTGTTAGTGTACTTTAGAGCCAGTGACGTGCACTCATAGGAGGCAAGTGAGGCACAGCCGCACCTGCCATTTGGGGCAAATTGAAATAAAAAATAAAATTTTATTTAAAAAAAAAAAAGTTAATTTTTTTTTCTTCAAACTTTATAATATTGCGCAATAGAGGCAGCTGGTTCTGCTCTCTCTCTATTGCGCAATATTTTCAATTGATTTTAAGACTAGCTGCTCTGTTGCACCACCCGGTGGTGATTGGGAGCTGCAGCGCGGCTGAAAAAACTATTAAAGAGGCATCTCTAATGAGGCCTCGTATTTTCCTGGGAGCCAATCAAGTCCGGTCATGTATTTTCTCCTGGTGATTGACAGCACCAGGAGAACGTACTGACCGGAGTTGTGTCCCTGCTGCACTGTGCATGCGCAAAGAACAAACAGTGTGGCGGGAACAACAGTGACAGAGAGACAGTCCTGCCTGTTAGTCACTGAGCAAGTGAGCACCAAACATCCAAAAAACACAGAGGAGGATCCGGATTGCAACAGCATATCAGCTGCTGCCTGCCCCTGACTGAGGAGCGGACGACAACCATTACCCTGCAAGTAAGAGACTGACTTATGTAATAATACTAATAATGGGTATGCGGCCTAGGAGGGGGTAAAAAAGAAGTGTGCACTGTCATTTTTTACTCTGACCGTTAGTTACTAGTGCAGCAGGGAGCTTGCCTTAGAATTATTAACCGGACCGGTACTCATCATGTGATCATCTGATTCTGAATCAGATGATTACATGCCTGAGGACCGATCCGGTTAATAATTCTTTAAATTAGCAGGGTGCAGTGGGTGGAAAATACTGTCACTCACTGTGTGTGGCTGTGGCTGCTAGGAACTTAAGATATCGAGGAGACAGGAGAGGAACTTGGAAGTGAGTAAAGCTGGCTGCTGGTCCTTTTATGAATGAGTCTCATTCATACAAGCACCAGCAGCCAGCTTTACTAACAAGTTCCTCATTCCGTTTTTTTCTTTAAGTTGCTAAAGACTGTTCCCTCTCATTCATACAAGCACCAGCAGCCAGCTTTACTAACAAGTTCCTCATTCCGTTTTTTCTTTAAGCTGCTAAAGACTGTTCCCTCTCATTCAAAGAAAAAATGGAATGAGGAACTTGGAAGTGAGTAAAGCTGGCTGCTGGTGCTTCTATGAATGAGAGGGAAGAGTCTTTAGCAGCTTAAAGAAAAAATGGAATGAGGAACTTGGAAGTGAGTAAAGCTGGCTGCTGGTGCTTCTATGAATGAGAGGGAACAGTCTTTAGCAACTTAAAGAAAAAAACGGAATGAGGAACTTGGAAGTGAGTAAAGCTGGCTGCTGGTACTTGTATGAATGAGAGTTTGCAGTCTGTAGACTAGCAGCTTAAAGAAAAATATTCTTGAATTAACACTATTTATCTGCATTGATATAGGAGATTAGATGTCATCCAGGTTTGTGTGTTCCTTGTGGAATTTTAATGCTTCTTTTGCACTGCACTGTGGCATGACACAGTAAGAGATACATTAAAATAAATAAATACTTATAAGAATATGAAATCTGGGGTCTGATAAATAATAAATGATTCACTGACTCATACAGCCCATAAACATAATTTGGATTGAATCATCAATGACTTCTCTATACATTTTACAATAAAGTGACATATTTTTTTTTTTTGGGGCATCTAAAAAGAGGGATATTAAAAACAATGTTCCAGTGCTGAATAACATACTATTTAATTTTTATGCTTGTGGGTGTGTGACAATCCACAGAAAATTTAAGTCCACTTTCAATATCAAAATTAAAGGTACATTTTTTTTATTGTATGCCTAAAAGAACCTAGGTTCTAGGGGCTGATTGGTGGCTACATAATGCATACTTAACCTCTCTGCAGGGTTTAATAGAAAATGTTCTATTAAACCCTGCAGAGAGGTTTAACACATATTCAAATCTTTACTAAGGTATTTGTGTCTCATGCTCATCTGGAGTGGTTTAGGAGTACCAGTTCGATTATGTGTTTAACCTCACTGGAGGGTTTAATAGAAAATCTTGCTATTTTATGTGATTGTGTTCATGTAGTCAGCCAGCAAGACCATGAAATACTATATATATATATATATATATATATATATATATATATATATATATATATATATATTACTATATATTATTACCAAGTATTTCATGGTCTTGCTGGCTGACTACATGAATACCATCACATAAAATAGCAAGATTTCTATTAAACCCTGCAGTGAGGTTAAACACATAATCAAACCGGTACTCCTAAACCACTCCAGATGAGCAAGAGTATACTTTTGACCTTTTTTATTCCATGCTTTTCTAGAACCATATCTGTATTGGTAGGTATATAGACACTGGATTAGGTAGCTATTTTATACATAGGTATATTACGTATCCTAGCCAGTGCCTCACCAACCTCTGACCTCACTGCACGTCACTGTTTAGAGCACAGTAGTTAAGAGCTTTATAAACCGGCGTTAGCCCAGAAATTTCTTAACTTCTGGCTTTTCTTTGCAGCTGGAGTCTTGTCGTTAGATTTCTAACGCTCACTTCAGCCAAGACTCTAAATACCGGCGTTAGAAAGATCCCATTGAAAAGATAGGATACGCAAATGGCGTAGGGGGATCTGTGGTATGGAAAAGTCGTGGCTGGAAAGTGAGCGTTAGACCCTTTCCTTACTGACTCTAAATACCAGTGGGCGGCCAAAACCAGCGTTAGGAGCCCCTAACGCTGATTTTGACGGCTAACGCAGAACTCTAAATCTAGGCGTATGTGAATTATGGATAACAACCCTCTTATCATCTCCTACAGAGAAATGACTGTGTTTCACCTTTGGTTACTGATACTGTCAACACTCTAAGCCAAACTTTTGCTTTACTCCAAGACAAGTTAAGGATGGCACAGGCTAAGCAAAAACATTACTATGATCTCAAAAGATCTAAGCCTCCAGAATACAAACCTGGGGATCTGGTGTGGCTTTCTTCCAAGCATCTCAGACTTCAGATTCCGAGTAAAAAACTTGGTAGTCTTTTCATCGGTCCTTACAAAATCCTCAGGGTCATAAACACCAACGCTGTTACTCTGGACCTGCGTTTAGAATACATCCCACCTTCCACGTTTCCTTACTCAAGCCATTCCACACCGTCAGACCCTCATCAGACTCAAACTCTGCTCCCGTACCACTGCCAGATGATACTAGTTTTGAGGTCGCTGACATCCTTGACTCTAGGATCTGCCGGCAAACCCTACAGTACCTCATCCGCTGGAAAGGCTATGGTCCTAAGGAGGACTCTTGGGAGCCTTATTCTAATATCTCAGCTCCCAGATTGGTCTCTTTATTCCATCATCGACATCCGGAATGACCTAAGCCCTGAACATGTGGGCGGGCCTTTTGAAGGGGGTATACTGTCAGGAACCTGTTCTGTCATTCATGTAAACATGCTTCCCCTTTAAATTTCAACACATGTGACTCTAACAAGCTATTTAAACAGATCTCACCCTCCTACTTTTACTAGGTAATTTGACCCTTTGGGATATTCACTGAGCCTCTCTTTGATTGCTGAGACATATCTACAACAGTTACCCAGGACGTTGGTTTGGAACTATCATTCCTGTGTACCTCTCATTGTACCTCTACCTGTTCATTTGCTTTCAGGTCATCTTTACTATAGACGCCAGATTCTGCACTACGCTCCTCTCAAACTACCAAATACACGCCGGAGGGTGTGACGTCACTCTGCAGAGCGACGGTTGCGATCCACACACGGAGCTGTACAGCGTGTGTATCAGTCACCAGCTGACAGAGCCTCCAGGATTCTAGACGCACGAACTGCCCAAAGTACGGTACTGTTGCTACTACTGATTGTACCTCATCCTGTAATGACTTTGTTTCCGTGTACATTTGCTGCAATATACGCTCTAATAAGCAATTCAACTGTCTTGTTATTCTCACTCATATGCATGTTCATTGCGCAGTTATCTCAGCCACAAACTGCTAGATTTACCGGAAGCATACTCTGCTGTGACATTCTTCTACTGAACCTACCAGTGCTTGTTACATCTATTGGATTAGAATCTATCACTTGCACATAAATATATATGGTCATTCTAGGATGTACTATATTCTAGGGCCCCAAGGATAAAAACCATATTAATCTAAGTTCTACAACTAAAGCTAAACTAACTTATCTATACGCATTCCTAATACAGGTCTTGTCTTAATTGAACTCAGTAAGGGTTCTCTGGTAGTATTTGTTATCTAAATGACCTATTCATGGTCACCCTCAGTTCTATGACAATACCCGCAGTGTGGTGTGAGACTGAGTAGTATATATATATATATATATATATTAGGGTATCTACATTATATCCTTACAAATAGGAATGCAAGGGACGCCATCTTGAATCACGTCCCTTGCGTTGAAGATTCAGTGTACGGCGGCGACCATATGAAGAGGATGCTCTGCGCCAGATGTCTTCAGGATATCCCCTCCACTCCTCCGGGATAAAGATAGAAGATGCCGTCTGGATGAAAATTGAAGAGGCTGCCTGGGGGAAGACTTCTCGCCGCTTGGATCAAGACCTTGACACCGGGATGAAGATTGAAGAGGCCATCTGGATGAAGACTTTGCAGAGATGAAGATCATTCAAGTGGGACTTTAAAAACGGTAAGTGGATCGTCATGGGGTTAGTGTAAGGCTTTTTAAGGGATTATTGGGTGGGTTTTATTTTTTAGTTTAGGGTCTGTGCAGTAAAATAGCTAAATGTTCTTTTAAGGGCAATGCCCATACAAATGCCCTTTTCAGGGCAATGGGTTTATTAGGATTTTTTTTTTATAGTTTTTTATTTTGGGGGTTTGGGGGTTTGTAATGTTAGTGGGTCTTTGCATTTTTTTTTCAATAAAAGAGCTGATATCTTTAGGGAAATTACCTACAAAAGGCCCTTTTAAGGGCCATTAGTATTTTATTCTAGATTAGTTTTTTTATTTTGGGGTGTTTTTTTATGGGTATTAGAATAGGAATATTTTTTTTTTTTTTGATAATTTGTTAGTTATTTAGTGTAATATATATATATTTTTAGGTGGTGTTTTTTTTTTAGCAAAATAACTGTTTATCTCAGGGCAATGCCCTACAAAGGGTAGTTTGGGGGTGGGGGTTTGTATAGTGTTAGGGGGTGTTTGTATTCTTTTTGGAGCAAAAGAGTTGTTTATCTCAGGGCAATACCCTACAAAAGGCCCTTTTAAGGGCCCTGGGTAGTTTATTCTAGAGTAGGTAGGAAGTTATTAAATAGTTAATAATTATTTACTAACTAGTCTACCTAGTTAAAATAAATACAAACTTACCTGTGAAATAAAAATAAAACCTAAGCTATCTACAATGTAACTATTAGTTATATTGTAGCTAGCTTAGGTTTTATTTCACAGGTAAGTATTTATTTAGTTTTAAATAGGTATTATTTAGTTAATCATTGTAAATTTAATTTAGATCTAATTTAATTATGTTAAAGTTAGGGGGTTAGGGTTAGGTTTAGGGGTTAATATAATTTAATTTAGCTTGTTGCGATGTGGGGGGCTTACTAGGTTTATTTAGTTAATAATTGTAAATTTAATTTAGCTATATTTTTATTATGTTAAACTTAGGAGGTGTTAGGGTTAGGTTTAGGGTTACGTTAGGGTTATGTTAGGGTTAGGGTTATGTAAGGGTTAGTTGTTAAAATAGTTTAATTTAACTTGTTGTGACGTGGGGGGCAGGCAGTTTAGGGGTTAATAAATGTAGCATAGTGGCGGCGATATCGGGAGCGGCAGATTAGGGGTTAATAATTGTATTTAGATAGCAGCGATATTGGGA
This sequence comes from Bombina bombina, assembly GCF_027579735.1. Classification (NCBI taxonomy): domain Eukaryota; kingdom Metazoa; phylum Chordata; class Amphibia; order Anura; family Bombinatoridae; genus Bombina; species Bombina bombina. The sequence goes on from NC_069500.1 coordinate 1,425,421,025, forward strand.
GCGGCAAATTAGGGGTTAATAACTTAGGCAGGCCTCAGCGATGTTGGGGGCAGCAGATTAGGGGTGTTTAGACATAGGGTTTATGTTAGGGTGTTAGGTTTAAACAGTATTTTTATTTCCCCATAGATATCAATGGGGCTGCGTTACGGAACTGTTTCCGCAATCGCAGGTGATAGGGTTTTTTTTTTTTTGCTGGCTCTTCCCATTGATGTCTATGGGGAAATAGTGCACAAGCACATCTCAGCAGCGCTCTGATTGTGTGCGGTATGGAGCTCAACGCAACCATATCGCACGCAAAAGGCGTATGTTTGAAAACTTGTAATGGCAGCGCTATAGGAAATTAAATAACGTAACTTTTGTTGTGTTCGTTAATTTCTCTATAGCGCTCAAAACTCGTAATCTAGGTGAATATTTCTTATCCTTTATTATGACACTATAGAAAGAACGTATTTGGCAATTTTGTAAAATATGTCACTTAGGCTACTTAATTTGTCTAAATTTGTGAAACATTAACTTAAAGGGACGTCAAACATCTATTTCTTTTGTGTAACAATTGTGCTCTGTCCCTCACTCTCTAGAAAGGCAAAAAAGTTACATTTGTAACCTAGATTTTCAAAATGCTACAAATCATCGAAACCAGCTGTTTGCACAGTAGCTGCTGATTACGCAACTTGCTTTATGCCCTATCCAGGGAGCGTGGGACAAAGCACAATTTTAACACAGAAGCAAGAGCGTTTAATGGCCTTTTAAAGGGACAGCAAACCCAAAATGTTTCTTTTAAGTTATTGCTATGAAGAGCAGCATTTTACCACACTCATTAGTAGGAAGCACACAACTGTTATAATATTTTTAACTGAATTTTGTATGCTTCAGGACACTTAAAGCATTTAAATAAGCTGTGAATGTTTTCTGTTTATGCTTTCTGTTTAGATGTAAATTATAATTAAATGATTACATTTCATATTCAGTTTGATATTAAGATGGGTGTGCAATGTATTATTGCAGTGATAGACACAGACATGTTGGCTACCAATTTAACATTTATCATATTATGTGCTATGAGACAACATTTTCCTTGCTGGTAACAGGATCTCTGGAGTGAAACTACACATCCAAAAATCAGACATCTTTGCATTTGATCTTACAACTGTCACAAGTGATGTGGTGATGACCAGGTATTTCCCTGGCTGCTAAAAGAATACCCCGACATTAGGTGTGAAACAACACTGTGCCAAACAGTCAATCTGTCTCCTCAGAGGGAGGCAGTAGATAAAAGTATTGTGATATAGCAAAATTAGCTATTTCACATATAAAAGACATGCTAGTACAATATTTTCTGACCATTATTATAAAATATAGAGTGCTAGATTACAAGTGAGGTGCAAACGGTTTTGCGTTAGCACAATCTTTTTTTGAGAGCCATTTTCAATCCACTGATATTACAAGTGGAGTGAAATCACGATTGCACTAGCGCAATTGCCCTTTTATGCTTCAAAACTTACCCCAATCTCAGAGCTGTAGTAAACTGATTTCCATAACAAAAAAGTTGCACAAATTACGTCAAAAATACATTACAAAGTACAGTTAAATTCATATTAACAATGTCTGATAAAAATAAATAAAATGTAATAAAAATATTGCACACAAAAGTAGTAAGGGCTCAAAGATATGAGATCTCGGGTGTTAAAAAATGGCAAACAAATGGCTTTAACACTGAGATACATACATATACATTGCTAAAGATGTATTTGTATATATATATTTATACTTGGGCTAGGGAGCACTCAGAATGCTATGTAACAGGCACCTATATCCATGCTGGCAGTCCCAAAAATGTATATATACTACTTAGAAGACAGAGCTCATACAAATAAAATGAACCAAAGCAGAACTAATTAGCAATTAGTTCTGTTAACTGGTAACTAGTTCTGCTTTTGTTCATTTTATTTGTATGAGCTCTGTCTTCTAAGTAGTATATATATATATATATATATATATATATATATATATATATATATATATATATATATATATATATATATATATATATATATATATATATATATATATATATATTATATATTTTCAACAATTCTCCATGGACTTTTATGGGGATTGCAAATATGCGATGGTGTTTGTGTGATCTCGGGTGGTAGTTTTTTCCCCCACTTTTTTTTCTCCATTGATTTCTATGGGGCAATACATGCACGCATACGAGAAAACTTAAGTTAGGTTTTTCAAGCTATTCAGGTTAACGCTAGCGCAAAATAATTTTTTGGGGAAAAAATGAAAATCCTAACAGAGTTTTTGCTATCACAAAAGATAAATACATGTTATTTAGTCCAGAATGTGGAGTTATAAAAAAATAATTATAATAGAATAATACAGTATTTGAATTAGGATTTATATTAGTCAGGATTTAATTAGCGATGGGTTAAATCACTTTGAAGGCCTTTACATTTAGAACAGTGACATTGACATTCAGAACAGTTGCTCATGTCAATAAAAAACAATATTTAGTGCTATTTTAAATTACATTTAAGAAATGCTATTTAACTGAGCACGAGTAAAGTTAAACTAGACTTATCAGGCAAATTATTTGTGAAGTCTTATACGGATATTAAGATATTTAATTAGCCTTTTCCTTATGGTATGGACTAAGCTGATTGGTCAAAGATGTATATGAATACAGTGAACTGGCAATAAAATATTGTTATCTGATAAATTCTGATCTAAGGCATTGATTGTTAACTTTTTGTGATAATTAATAAATACATTTGTGTCAACTAATATTTTATAGTTTTAAGTATTGTTTAATCTGTTAGATACCCCAGATTGAATGTTGCTGCAGCGAGTACAAATCTAGTCGAGATATAAATACTTATAATTATAATCTGTTGCTAATCACTCATTAGGCTAAACGATTATATATATTATTACCATTCTGCTCCTACATATAGTACTACGTGAGATCATTTTGTCACCGTTTTCATTGGGCACAACAATTGTACTATTCCTTAGGGACGTAGCACCAGCAGAGGAGGAACAGCAGCCATTTGATGGTGACAAATTCATCAACTAACTAATGATCAATACAAGGGATTGAACAAAAAAGCATACTATATAAGCACTCATATGAGACTTGAGAGTGAAACAATATATGGCGGTTGGGAAAAGAAGTCACACACAAGTTAAATATAAATCTTTATTAGAACAAGATTACAAATGGGTTTGGATTAAAGCTAAATTGCTAGCTAGTAATAGATCCAGTTGAATCACTGTCTGGTATGATATAGGTAAGTACTGGTGGCCTAATAATATACCAAATATTGATTTAGGGCAGCATAATGTATGTCATATACAGTGTTGGAAATGCTGCTAGTGTGATTACTATTAGAAGGATATTGAGTTATATCAACTGTACATCTTACTATATCATAAGTAATGTTTACATGTTAGTAGTAAACCTGTGCACTTAAGTACTTATAGAAATATCATCTTCAGTAACAAGTGATAATTATTATTATATCCTTATTTAAAAGTGTGGATATTGTATTCTAATGGTTGAAGAAGTATAATATCATCAGTAAACAGCTAAATACTTGTACTCAATATCGGATTACACTATTGATGCTAAAATATTATATTTTTCAATTAAAATTATAAATCAATAGTGTATGGAATCGTATGATTGTACAACAACGTTTAAAATAGTTAGCCCTTGTGGTGTTCAGTGCCTGCTTACAGTTTGATGCTGAAGTGATCATGCAATACTACGGCTAAGATGTCAAACCTGAGTGTATAGCGACCGCAAACACATTATAAATATGCAGGAGCTGAAAAGTATAATCGAGGGAATACACTGTCTTAAACACTGACATGTTTCGCCGGGTTTCCGGCTTTATCAAAAGGCGAAACATGTCAGGGAGAGCGAGCTGATGGGAGTTCTGTTAAACCTTTTTTAAAATACTTGCTAGCAGTAATTGTGGGTAGACGTGGTGCTGGGGCACAGGTAACGATTTTGATACACAGTTGATGGCGCTTCTGCGCCATACTTAAGGCAGTGATCCACAGGGTTAAACATGTGACAAGTATCTAGACCTGTATGTGCACAGTAGGTAACGTGTGTATGAAACATCAGTGATGCACACAGGAATCCATGCTGAGATATCCTCAGGGTTAAACATGCAACAAGTACCAAGACCTGTATGTGCACAGTAGGTAATGTGTGTATGAAACATCAGTGATGCACACAGGAATCCATGCTGAGATATCCTCAGGGTTAAACATGCAACAAGTACCAAGACCTGTATGTGCACAGTAGGTAATGTGTGTATGAAACATCAGTGATGCACACAGGAATCCATGCTGAGATATCCTCAGGGTTAAACATGCAACAAGTAACAAGACCTGTACGTGCCAGTGATGTGCAGTGAGATGAAAGACTGGTGAGGCAGTCTCCAGAGAAACACACACATAGTGTGTATATGTGTATATATATATATATATATATATATATATATATATATATATATATATATATATATATATATATATATATATATATATATATGTGTGTGTGTATATATATATATATATATATATATATGTGTGTGTGCGTGTATATATATATATATATATATAAATACACACATATACTTTATATATATATATTCTCTCTCACACACACACTCTCTCACACACACACACACACACACTCTCTCTCTCTCTCTCTTACACACGCACACACACTCTCTCTTTTTCTCACTCTCTCTCTCTCTCTCTCACTCTCTCTCTTTCTCTCACTCTCTCTTTCTCTCACTCTCTCTCTCACTCTCTTTCTCTCACTCTCTCTTTCTCTCACTCTCTCTTTCTCTCACTCTCTCTCTCACTCTCACTTTCTCTCACTCTCTCTTACTCTCTCTTTCTCTCACTCTCTCTTTCTTTCACTCTCCCTCTCTCTCTTTCTCTCACTCTCTCTCTTTCTCTCACTCTCTCTCACTTTCTCTCACTCTCTCTCACTTTCTCTCTTTCTCGCACTCTCTTTCTCTCACTCACTCTCTCTCCCCCTCCCTCTCTTTCTCTCCCCCCTCCCTTTCTCTCACTCTCTCTCTTTCTCTCACTCACTCTCTCTCCTTCTCTCTCCCCCTCCCTCTCTTTCTCACCCCCCTCCCTTTCTCTCACTCTCTCTCTCTCTTTCTCTCACTCTCTCTCTCTCACTCTCTATCACTCTCCCTTTCTTTCACTCTCTCTCACTAGCTCTCTCACTCTTTCTCACTATCTCTCTCTCTCGCACTCTCTTTCTCTCACTCTCTCTCTCTTTCTCTCTTCTCCCTCTCTTTCTCTCTCTCCCCCCCTCTCCCCCCCCTCTCCCCCCCCCCTCTCACCCCCTCCCTCTCTCCCCCCCCTCTCTCCCCCTCCCTCTCTCTCTTCCCCCTCCCTCCCCTCTCTCTCTTCCCCCTTCCTCTCTCTCTTCCCCCTTCCTCTCTCTCTTCCCCCTTCCTCTCTCTCTTCCCCCTCCCTCTCTCTCCTCCCCCTCCCTCTTCCCCCCTCCCTCTCTCCCTCCCTCTTCCCCCCTCCCTCTCTCCCTCCCTCTCTGTGCTGTAAATCTCAGAAGGTTCAATGTTTTTTAACCTGTTGGCTGCCATGGGTAGGTCTGCAAAGCATTGTTTTTTAATACTTCACAGTCATCTGGGTCAGCCAAAGAGTTGATAGAAAATGAACAACTTGCTATTATAATGTATAATATATATATATATATATATATATATATATATATATATATATATATATATATATATATATATATATATATATATATAATTATACTTTATAATAGCAAGTTGTTCATTTTCTATATTATACATTATAATAGCAAGTTGTTCATTTTCTATATTATACATTATAATAGCAAGTTGTTCATTTTCTATTAACTCTTTGGCTGACCCATATGACTGTAAAGTATTAAAAAAACAATGCTTTGCATTGAAATTTAAAATGCAAAATAGTCATAATCAAAATATATATATATAATGATCATGTCTATTTTGCATTTTAAATTTCAGCTATAAATACATTTTATTTGCACTGCAGATTGTTTCCTACCTCACTATTTCACATACAAAAATAGCTTAATAATCACATTTGCATTTTACTTTTATATAATATAAAACATCACAGTGAAGAATGTGTCATGCAGCCCTTAGGAAACCCATATATGCATATTTTACAAACAAGTAAAGGAAACACTAGGCATGTCCCAAACAAAAGGCTCCCTGAAATTCTTCATTCAATTAGTTCAAAAGTCAAGACAGTGAAAAAGCACAGATCATTAGAAGAAAATCACAGAAGTGACTTGATTAGCAAATTATATACATTGAGACAGTGGCGTCACTAGGGTTGGTGTCACCCGGTGCGGTAAGTCATGGTGTCACACCCCCCCCCCCCCCCAGAAAGCAGACACACACAAAAACACAGGCACACACACATACAAACACTCAGACACACTTAAACACATACTCAGATGCACACACAAACACTCGGAAACACACTCAGACACACACACAAAAACACACACACAAAAACACTGAGACACTCAAAAACTCAGACACACACATACAAAATATGTAAACTGCACAGCATTAATTAGGAAGCTCATGCCTAGAGCTGCTCCCTGGCTCAGCAGAACATCAAATGAAAGATAAACAGAGCACTCTAAAATAAATCACTGAAGAAAAGGTTTAGGCGCGCAAACTATGAAAATTCTGCTCTCTGACTCTGTTCCAAGTCTGTCAGTGCACAGCCCTGGGCCGCATGTCACTGAGCAGTGAGCACAGATAGGCAGGCAGGTTTAGGCTAGCAGCGCAACTTTGCAAGCCCCACGGCACACCCACAACATTCATAGTGAAATTGGGCAGGGGAGGAGCAAAGTACAAACAAGCAAAAGCAGCCAGGAAAACTATTTGTTGAAATTGCAGCACTGGCTCAAGGGGCAAAAAAATTGTGTGTCTACAACTTCCCCAGTCCCACTAATGTTCACAAATGCCAGCCTCTAATAAAATAATCTATGCATCTCAACATTGTATTTCTTTGAATTTCAATAAAATAAAAAAAAAAATTAAAAAAAAAATATTTTTTTTTTTGGTGTCACCCCCTGGAGGGTGTCACCCGGGTGCGGCCCGCCCCCCCCTAGTGACGCCACTGCATTGAGATTTGTGGATAACCTGCAGGGTGTGAGAAGGAGCTGATGTGGGTGGGTGATTCCTGGGCTGGATGTGTCTGACTCTGCTCCTGTGTATGAGGTGAGTCGCAGGATGCATATTGCATACACTGCATACCATACAAGTGAGTCATCAGATAGCACCAGGAAAAACAAAGCCCCGTAGAAAGCTAAGAAACTCCAGCTCAGCACTGAGTACTCTGCTATTCAGAAGGGTGCACTGTGCAGAGATCGAAGGAAAGCTGGATAGGCACATTCTTATACTAATCCTAATGGTGGTTGTGCACAGCTAAGCTGGCTACAACCCTGAGCATCATTTCAAGTTTATCTATCAAATTAATTAAGGAAATTAGGACACACAAGGTGCAACCAACCATGAGGGGAAACCTTCACTGCAGATGTGAAACATGACTATACTTTATTTGCCCCGTGGGAAACAATATTAAACTAGTGTGTGTGACTGTCAGTGAGTGAAGCTAACTCTCTTGCCCAGCTGTTACCCTAACCCATTAGTAAGTACCTACCTGATCCTGATGATATGAAGTTTTTTAACTTTTCTTGTTGGTCTCACTGTGTCACACACAGTCACTCTCTGTGTCTGATGCGGGTCCCAGACTGAAGACTCCCAGCCAGCCATGCTCAGCCTCTGACAATGAGCCTCCTTAGTCACAGACAGTCACACCTGTCAGCTCAGCAGACTCAGCATGCCAAAACACGCACTGCCACACCACCAGTGACCAGTCACCAGAGTCTGACTCTGACAGTCACTCAGTCACAGTGGTGACAGTAATGCTCTGTCTGTGTGTCACAGTGATGCTCCTGCGCCTCCCGCTCTCGTATTTGCCGCCAGGCAATTTAGCCTGCCCCAAACCAGCACCAGAAGCTCTCCAGCCTTCTGATTGGTTAAAGGGCTGGCACTGTGCTCCCGAGGCTAGCCTCCGGTGGGAGCAGTATGGGCTGCAATGAGAGTGAGCGCTTAGCCACTAGGTGGCACTGTGGCACTCTCTCTCTAGCAGACCATACTATACACATTCATATTGCGCAATGGAAGGGTAGCTGGCCTCCATTTCCTTGCGCAATATGAATGTGATGTGACCGGTACTGTGTAGAGACTTTAAAAAACGTAGTAAACACAACACAGGCAGGGTTGGGGGGGTTAGGGGGGGGTCAGTGAGGAACCAAAAAAACATTTTTGAAAAAAAAAAAAAGGAACATTTTTTAATTTTATTATTATTAATAAAAAATAGTGTATTACCCACATTGGCCAGGGGAGGCGCTGCCTCCCCTGCCTCCTATGAATGCACGTCACTGGTATGTGCACAGTAGGTAACGTGTGTATGAAACATCAGTGACGCACACAGGAATCCATGCTGAGATATCCTCAGGGCTAAACATACAACAAGTAACAAGACCTGTATGTGCACAGTAGGTAATGTGTGTATGAAACATCAGTGACGCACACAGGAATCCATGCTGAGATATCCTCAGGGCTAAACATACAACAAGTAACAAGACCTGTATGTGCACAGTAGGTAACGTGTGTATGAAACATCAGTAACGCACACAGGAATCCATGCTGAGATATCCTCAGGGCTAAACATGCAACATGTAACAAGACCTGTATGTGCACAGTAGGTAACGTGTGTATGAAACATCAGTAACGCACACAGGAATCCATGCTGAGATATCCTCAGGGTTAAACATGTGACAAGTAACAAGACCTGTATGTGCACAGTAGGTAACGTGTGTATGAAACATCAGTGACGCACACAGGAATCCATGCTGAGATATCCTCAGGGTTAAACATGTGACAAGTATCAAGACCTGTATGTGCACAGTAGGTAACGTGTGTATGAAACATCAGTGATGCACACAGGAATCCATGCTGAGATATCCTCAGGGCTAAACATACAACAAGTACCAAGACCTGTATGTGCACAGTAGGTAATGTGTGTATGAAACATCAGTGATGCACACAGGATTCCATGCTGAGATATCCTCAGGGCTAAACATACAACAAGTACCAAGACCTGTATGTGCACAGTAGGTAACGTGTGTATGAAACATCAGTAACGCACACAGGAATCCATGCTGAGATATCCTCAGGGCTAAACATACAACAAGTACCAAGACCTGTATGTGCACAGTAGGTAACGTGTGTATGAAACATCAGTAACGCACACAGGAATCCATGCTGAGATATCCTCAGGGTTAAACATGCAACAAGTAACAAGACCTGTATGTGCACAGTAGGTAACGTGTGTATGAAACATCAGTGACGCACACAGGAATCCATGCTGAGATATCCTCAGGGCTAAACATACAACAAGTAACAAGACCTGTATGTGCACAGTAGGTAATGTGTGTATGAAACATCAGTGACGCACACAGGAATCCATGCTGAGATATCCTCAGGGCTAAACATACAACAAGTAACAAGACCTGTATGTGCACAGTAGGTAACGTGTGTATGAAACATCAGTAACGCACACAGGAATCCATGCTGAGATATCCTCAGGGCTAAACATGCAACATGTAACAAGACCTGTATGTGCACAGTAGGTAACGTGTGTATGAAACATCAGTAACGCACACAGGAATCCATGCTGAGATATCCTCAGGGTTAAACATGTGACAAGTAACAAGACCTGTATGTGCACAGTAGGTAACGTGTGTATGAAACATCAGTGACGCACACAGGAATCCATGCTGAGATATCCTCAGGGTTAAACATGTGACAAGTATCAAGACCTGTATGTGCACAGTAGGTAACGTGTGTATGAAACATCAGTGATGCACACAGGAATCCATGCTGAGATATCCTCAGGGCTAAACATACAACAAGTACCAAGACCTGTATGTGCACAGTAGGTAATGTGTGTATGAAACATCAGTGATGCACACAGGATTCCATGCTGAGATATCCTCAGGGCTAAACATACAACAAGTACCAAGACCTGTATGTGCACAGTAGGTAACGTGTGTATGAAACATCAGTAACGCACACAGGAATCCATGCTGAGATATCCTCAGGGTTAAACATGCAACAAGTACCAAGACCTGTATGTGCACAGTAGGTAACGTGTGTATGAAACATCAGTAACGCACACAGGAATCCATGCTGAGATATCCTCAGGGTTAAACATGCAACAAGTAACAAGACCTGTATGTGCACAGTAGGTAACGTGTGTATGAAACATCAGTGACGCACACAGGAATCCATGCTGAGATATCCTCAGGGCTAAACATACAACAAGTAACAAGACCTGTATGTGCACAGTAGGTAATGTGTGTATGAAACATCAGTGACGCACACAGGAATCCATGCTGAGATATCCTCAGGGCTAAACATACAACAAGTAACAAGACCTGTATGTGCACAGTAGGTAACGTGTGTATGAAACATCAGTAACGCACACAGGAATCCATGCTGAGATATCCTCAGGGCTAAACATGCAACAAGTAACAAGACCTGTATGTGCACAGTAGGTAACGTGTGTATGAAACATCAGTAACGCACACAGGAATCCATGCTGAGATATCCTCAGGGTTAAACATGTGACAAGTAACAAGACCTGTATGTGCACAGTAGGTAACGTGTGTATGAAACATCAGTGACGCACACAGGAATCCATGCTGAGATATCCTCAGGGTTAAACATGTGACAAGTAACAAGACCTGTATGTGCACAGTAGGTAACGTGTGTATGAAACATCAGTAACGCACACAGGAATCCATGCTGAGATATCCTCAGGGCTAAACATGTGACAAGTAACAAGACCTGTATGTGCACAGTAGGTAACGTGTGTATGAAACATCAGTGACGCACACAGGAATCCATGCTGAGATATCCTCAGGGTTAAACATGTGACAAGTATCAAGACCTGTATGTGCACAGTAGGTAACGTGTGTATGAAACATCAGTGATGCACACAGGAATCCATGCTGAGATATCCTCAGGGCTAAACATACAACAAGTACCAAGACCTGTATGTGCACAGTAGGTAATGTGTGTATGAAACATCAGTGACGCACACAGGAATCCATGCTGAGATATCCTCAGGGCTAAACATACAACAAGTACCAAGACCTGTATGTGCACAGTAGGTAATGTGTGTATGAAACATCAGTGACGCACACGGGAATCCATGCTGAGATATCCTCAGGGTTAAACATGTGACATGTAACAAGACCTGTATGTGCACAGTAGGTAACGTGTGTATGAAACATCAGTGATGCACACAGGATTCCATGCTGAGATATCCTCAGGGTTAAACATACAACAAGTAACAAGACCTGTACGTGCACAGTAGGTAACGTGTGTATGAAACATCAGTGATGCACACAGGAATCCATGCTGAGATATCCTCAGGGTTAAACATGTGACAAGTATCAAGAGCTGTATGTGCACAGTAGGTAACGTGTGTATGAAACATCAGTGATGCACACAGGAATCCATGCTGAGATATCCTCAGGGCTAAACATGTGACAAGTACCAAGACCTGTATGTGCACAGTAGGTAACGTATGTATGAAACATCAGTGACGCACACAGGAGTCCCTGCTGAGATTCCTCAGGGCTAAACATACAACAAGTAACAAGACCTGTATGTGCACAGTAGGTAACGTGTGTATGAAACATCAGTGATGCACACAGGAATCCATGCTGAGATATCCTCAGGGTTAAACAAGTGACATGTAACAAGACCTGTATGTGCACAGTAGGTAACGTGTGTATGAAACATCAGTAACGCACACAGGAATCCATGCTGAGATATCCTCAGGGATAAACATGTGACAAGTAACAAGACCTGTATGTGCACAGTAGGTGACGTGTGTATGAAACATCAGTGATGCACACAGGAATCCATGCTGAGATATCCTCAGGGTTAAACATACAACAAGTAACAAGACCTGTATGTGCACAGTAGGTAACGTGTGTATGAAACATCAGTGATGCACACAGGAATCCATGCTGAGATATCCTCAGGGTTAAACAAGTGACATGTAACAAGACCTGTATGTGCACAGTAGGTAACGTGTGTATGAAACATCAGTAACGCACACAGGAATCCATGCTGAGATATCCTCAGGGATAAACATGTGACAAGTAACAAGACCTGTATGTGCACAGTAGGTGACGTGTGTATGAAACATCAGTGATGCACACAGGAATCCATGCTGAGATATCCTCAGGGCTAAACATACAACAAGTAACAAGACCTGTATGTGCACAGTAGGTAACGTGTGTATGAAACATCAGTAACGCACACAGGAATCCATGCTGAGATATCCTCAGGGCTAAACATGCAACAAGTAACAAGACCTGTATGTGCACAGTAGGTAACGTGTGTATGAAACATCAGTAACGCACACAGGAATCCATGCTGAGATATCCTCAGGGTTAAACATGTGACAAGTAACAAGACCTGTATGTGCACAGTAGGTAACGTGTGTATGAAACATCAGTGATGCACACAGGAATCCATGCTGAGATATCCTCAGGGCTAAACATACAACAAGTACCAAGACCTGTATGTGCACAGTAGGTAACGTGTGTATGAAACATCAGTGATGCACACAGGAATCCATGCTGAGATATCCTCAGGGCTAAACATACAACAAGTACCAAGACCTGTATGTGCACAGTAGGTAATGTGTGTATGAAACATCAGTGACGCACACAGGAATCCATGCTGAGATATCCTCAGGGTTAAACATGTGACATGTAACAAGACCTGTATGTGCACAGTAGGTAACGTGTGTATGAAACATCAGTGATGCACACAGGATTCCATGCTGAGATATCCTCAGGGTTAAACATGCAACAAGTACCAAGACCTGTATGTGCACAGTAGGTAACGTGTGTATGAAACATCAGTGACGCACACAGGAATCCATGCTGAGATATCCTCAGGGTTAAACATGCAACAAGTATCAAGACCTGTATGTGCACAGTAGGTAACGTGTGTATGAAACATCAGTGATGCACACAGGATTCCATGCTGAGATATCCTCAGGGTTAAACATACAACAAGTAACAAGACCTGTACGTGCACAGTAGGTAACGTGTGTATGAAACATCAGTGATGCACACAGGAATCCATGCTGAGATATCCTCAGGGTTAAACATGTGACAAGTATCAAGAGCTGTATGTGCACAGTAGGTAACGTGTGTATGAAACATCAGTGATGCACACAGGAATCCATGCTGAGATATCCTCAGGGCTAAACATGTGACAAGTAACAAGACCTGTATGTGCACAGTAGGTAACGTGTGTATGAAACATCAGTGACGCACACAGGAATCCATGCTGAGATATCCTCGGGGCTAAACATGTGACAAGTAACAAGACCTGTATGTGCACAGTAGGTAACGTGTGTATGAAACATCAGTAACGCACACAGGAATCCATGCTGAGATATCATCAGGGCTAAACATGTGACAAGTACCAAGACCTGTATGTGCTCAGTAGGTAACGTGTGTATGAAACATCAGTGACGCACACAGGAATCCATGCTGAGATATCCTCAGGGTTAAACAAGTGACATGTAACAAGACCTGTATGTGCACAGTAGGTAACGTGTGTATGAAACATCAGTAATGCACACAGGAATCCATGCTGAGATATCCTCAGGGATAAACATGTGACAAGTAACAAGACCTGTATGTGCACAGTAGGTGACGTGTGTATGAAACATCAGTGATGCACACAGGAATCCATGCTGAGATATCCTCAGGGCTAAACATACAACAAGTAACAAGACCTGTATGTGCACAGTAGGTAACGTGTGTATGAAACATCAGTAACGCACACAGGAATCCCTGCTGAGATATCCTCAGGGCTAAACATGCAACAAGTAACAAGAGCTGTATGTGCACAGTAGGTAACGTGTGTATGAAACATCAGTGATGCACACAGGAATCCATGCTGAGATATCCTCAGGGCTAAACATGTGACAAGTAACAAGACCTGTATGTGCACAGTAGGTAACGTGTGTATGAAACATCAGTAACGCACACAGGAATCCATGCTGAGATATCCTCAGGGCTAAACATGCAACAAGTATCAAGAGCTGTATGTGCACAATAGGTAATGTGTGTATGAAACATCAGTAACGCACACAGGAATCCATGCTGAGATATCCTCAGGGCTAAACATGCAACAAGTAACAAGACCTGTATGTGCACAGTAGGTAACGTGTGTATGAAACATCAGTGATGCACACAGGAATCCATGCTGAGATATCCTCAGGGTTAAACATGTGACAAGTACCAAGACCTGTATGTGCACAGTAGGTAACGTGTGTATGAAACATCAGTGATGCACACAGGAATCCATGCTGAGATATCCTCAGGGTTAAACATGTGACAAGTAACAAGACCTGTATGTGCACAGTAGGTAACGTGTGTATGAAACATCAGTGATGCACACAGGAATCCATGCTGAGATATCCTCAAGGCTAAACATGTGACAAGTAACAAGACCTGTATGTGCACAGTAGCGTGTAGCCAATGATTTATGGATTATTGTGCCGGTGAGCTTTTTTGGTACAAATTAAGAACAGCAGCTAAAGGAGGCGATAAACATCTGATCACAAAGGATATCAGAGAGCTTGACTTGCACTGTGATGAAAATAGAATTATAAATAATGCATTTCTACTGCTAAAAATGTCTAACAGGCACAAAAAGCGCAGGTGCGTTATTAAGATCTTCTAATTTTTTCTTCAGATATTTGCTACTTTTAACCTAATAATTAAAAAAAAAAAACACGTGAAAAATAAAAACAAAATGCTTTCTCTTGTATAAATCTATGAGCCATAAGTTAGAGGTGTGTGAGCAGAATAAAGTCCACAATAGTTAAAATATTTATATTTGTATTGCTCTTTTAGGGAAAAAGCACATACAACGTTTTGTGGTTAGCGTTGGTGAAAGTTATGAATCAATGCAAATGTGTTGTGAAGCCACAACCCCATATTAATGTGGTTACCGTTTATCTAGAGAGATATTCATTTGTTTTAGTAAATAAAAGAATGATTGAAGTTTTTGATAACATTTTTAAAAACTGAACCATCCTAAAAAAATCCTGTTTGGTTAATAATGCCTGGGAGGCCAAAAAGTAAGCGTTACAGCCTATACCGACAAGATTCGTCCCGCTTCTGAGAGTCAGTAGTTATGGGTTTTGCGCTACAAAGCTGTAGCATACAACTCATAACTAAAGTGTTACAAAGTACACTAACACCCAAAAACTACCTATTAACCTCTAAACTGAGGCCCTCCCGCATCGCAAACAATAAAATAAAATTATTAACCCCTAATCTGCCGTTCTGGACATCGCCACCACTATAATAAACATATTAACCGCCGTACTCCCGCATCACAAACACTAGTTAAATATTATTAACCCCTAATCTGCCACCCCCAACGTCACCGCCGTCAACGCCATTAAAGTTATTAACCCCTAAACCGAACCCTAACCCTAAGTCTAACCCTAACACCCCTAACTTTAATATAATTAAAATAAATTTAAATAAAAATTACTATTATTAACTAAATAATTCCTATTTAAAACTATATACTTACCTGTAAAATAAACCCTAAACTATCAATGGGGCTGCGTTACGGAGCTTTACGCTTCTTTATTGCAGGTGTTAGGCTTATTTTTAGCCAGCTCTCCCCATTGATGTCTATGGGGAAATCGTGCACGTAAAACCAGCTCAAAGCAGCGCTGGTATTTCTTTCTAATTACACGGTGAGTCCACAGATCATCATAATTACTATTGGGAAATACCACTCCTGGCCTGCAGAAGGAGGCAAAGAGCACCACAGCAAAGCTGTTAAATACCACTCCCCTTACCCAAAACCCCCAGTTATTCTCTTTGCTTGTAATGCATGGAGGTGGTAAAGTTAGGTGTCTGATTCTTCAATCAAGAATTTTTTATTTTTCTAAACAATGCAAGTTTGTTTTTGTTTTTATCCTTGGGGGTTTAGCTGTATTCCACGTCAGTCTCTTCAGTAGAGCTGTGGTGGCTTTTGAGCTTCTGAGGACTTGGGGGGGTATAATACCCTCTGCACCTCTCAGGTTGTGATGCTGCCCTTTTTCTTTGATAAGAGACTATATAGGTTAACTTAGTCTTTTGTTTCTTTCTATAGGTCCTTGTTTGGATGGAATCCTCTCAAGCCTAGGGAACTGCCTTGCTGCCGGGCAGTATATTCTGGAAAAGTAAGTGCTATTTTCCTTTTCTGCTTACACAGGGAAGATTCTTATGGCACTTATTGGATAATTCTGCCTTGCAGGTTATCTTTTCTGGCAGGGACCGTGTTCATCTGTTATTTGTTTATTTGCGTGGGGCACTGTTATGTTGGGAGTTTTTTTGGGCTCTTAGTTTTTTATTTTCCCCTATGGTTCTGGTCTTCCTGGGGCTAGTGGGTCCCGCTTGGTTTTCACTTGCCCTTTGCTTTTAGTGTTATGCTGCGCTGTGCTCCCAGCAGCTGTTTGTTTTACTCTGAGACCGTCAGGGAGGTGGGGAGGCCCACGATGGGAGGTGTTTTGCTTTGGCGCGAGTTTTCTCGCGCTCCTCCTCATTACTGCGGAGCTGCCGTAGTGTGCACTTCCTGTTGCGGTCTGTATTTTCGGTGGTACGCTGAACAGGTGCAGTGTTTTTTCTTCCTCAAGTCCGGATTCCGTTTCTGTTTCTGGTTAGTGGGGGTTAGATTAGCACCTCAGCAAAAGTTGTTTGTTGAGGTGTAGGTAGAGGTGTGCTGTAGGTTTTTCTGTCTGCGTTTTAGAAGTTCAGCCTGTTTGTATCTTGTTTGCTTGTTAGAAGAAAAAAAAATGACAAAAACGTCTATTAAAGGGACAGTAACGTTTTATTTTTGGGCATTTTTTTTCTGTAACATTTTATTTTTCTGTTTAAATTGTGTGTACTATGGACCAGGAGGACTTGCAGGCTGTGACCTGTAATTTATGTTTAGATGCCAATGTAGAGCCTCCTATCCCTTTCTGCTCCTCATGTATAGAGAGGACTATGCAGTATAGGGATAGACTCTTTGATCCAGAGCCTTCATTTTCTAGGGAGACTGTTGTTCAGGAGCCTCCTGTTCAAGCTGGAGCTCAGCCTTCTCCCCATTCTTTCCAATTTCAATCCTCTCCACATGCAGTGCCCTGCATTTCATCTCAGACTAGTTTTTCTTTGCAGGACTTGTCTACTCACATATCCTCTGCTATATCTGAGGCATTGTCTGCTTTTCCTGTGTTACAGGGTAAACACAGAAGGATTTCTGACTCTGTTGTAGCTTTATCTAATGTTGCTTCTCATAGGACTGAGGAAGAAGATATTTCAGTAGCGTCTGAGGGTGAAATTTCAGACTCTGATAGTGTGCCTCCTTGGGCAGATTCTGAGGTTGTTTCTTTCAGATTTAAGCTGGAGCAGCGTCATTTGTTACGCAGGGAGGTTTTAGTTACTTTGGATGACTCTGATTCGATGGTCATTGTTACTCCCAGGAAGGCTAGCAAACTTAATACATTTTTTGATGTTCCTTCTGTGGTGGAAGTTTTTCCTGTCCCAGATAGGGTTTCAGATATTATTTCTAGGGAATGGGAGAAGCCTGGAATTCCTTTTTCTCCTTCTCCTATTTTTAGGAACATGTTTCCTATTGCAGATTCTTTTAAGGAATCCTGGCAGATGGCTCCTAAAGTAGAGGGAGCTGTTTCTACTTTAGCTAAGAGGACCACTATTCCTATTGAGGATAGTTGCTCTTTTAAATATCCTATGGATAAGAAGTTGGAGGCTTTGCTTAAAAGGATTTATGTTCACCAGGGGTTTCAATGGCAACCTGCTGTGTGTATTGCCACGATTACCAGTGCAGGGGCATACTGGTTTGATGCGTTGGCTGATTCTATACAACAGGATTCTCCTTTGGACGAAACTCTGGATAGAATTCAGGCTTTGAAGTTGGCTAATTCCTTTATTGCGGACGCTTCCCTTCAGGTTATTAAGTTAGGAGCAAAAATTTCTGGCTTTGCCATTTTGTCTCGCAGGGTCTTATGGTTAAAATCTTGGTCTGCAGATGTATCTTCTAAATCTAAGCTATTATCCATTCCTTACAAGGGAAAGACCTTGTTTGGTCCTGGATTGGCTAAAATTATCTCGGATATTTCTGGTGGGAAGGGACATTCTCTTCCTCAGGATAGGATAAATTAACGGAAGGTTCGTCAGAGTAATTTTAGTTTATTTCGTTCCTTCTCCGGTAAGCCTTCCTCCTCTAAACAGGATCAGTCCAAGTCCTCTTGGAGGTCCAATCAGTCCTGGAGCAAGGGGAAGCAGTCTAAGAAACCTGCCGCTGACTCAAAGTCAGCATGAAGAGTCTGCCCCCAATCAGGGAATGGATTGTGTGGGGGGCAGGCTGTCTTTGTTTGCTCAAGCCTGGGCAAGGGATGTCCCAGATCCATGGGTAGTAGATATTGTATCCCAGGGAAACAAACTGGAGTTCAAGACTTTTCCTCCCAGGGGCAGGTTTCATCTCTCAAGGTTATTGGTAAATCAGTTAAAAAAAGGGGCATTCTTAAGTTGTGTCCAGGATCTTTCCGATATGGGAGTGATCGTTCCTGTTCCAGTTCAGGAGCAGGAACTAGGGGTTTATTCCAATCTGTTCATCGTTCCCAAAAAAAGAGGGAACTTTCAGACCCATTTTAGATCTTAAATTGGTAAACAAATTTCTCAAGGTTCCATCATTCAAGATGGAGACTATTCAGTCAATTCTACCTCTGGTTCAGGAGGGTCAGTTCATTACTACAGTAGATCTGAAGGATGCATATCTACATATTCCCATTCACAAGGAGCATCACAAGTTTCTGAGATTTGCTTTTCTAGACAAGCATTTTCAGTTTGTAGCTCTTCCTTTCGGTATTGCAACTGCTCCCAGGGTGTTTTCAAAGGTCTTGGGTGCGTTATTGGCAGTTCTCAGACTGCAGTGGTTTGCAGTAGTTCCTTACCTGGATGACATTCTAGTTCAGGCTCCATCTTTTCAACAAGCAAACTCTCAAAGAGTTGTTGTTGTCTTTTCTGCGCTCCCACGGTTGGAAGGTGAATTTAGGAAAAAGTTCCTAATTCCGGCTACAAGAGTGGTATTTTTGGGTACCATTATAGATTCTCTGGAAATGAAGATCTTTTTGACAGATCAAGGAAGTCAAAAATGTTCAATTCTGAATCTTGTTTGGCTCTTCAGTCATCTCCTCGGCTGTCGGTGGCAACCAGTATATGGAGGTTATTGGTCTAATGGTCTCAGTCATGGACATCATTCAGTTTGCTCGGTTCCATCTCAGACCTCTGCAGTTATGCATGCTGAGACAGTGGAACGGAGATTATATGGATCTGTCTCCAAAGATAGTTGTAGATCAGGCTGCAAGAGATTCTCTTCCGTGGTGGTTGTCTCAGAATCGTCTCTGCCAGGGAACCTGTTTTTGCAGGCCTACCTGGGTGATTGTGACCATGGATGCCAGTCTGCTGGGTTGGGGAGCTGTCTGGGGTTCGTTAAAGTCTCAGGGTCTGTGTCTTAGAGCTGAGAGCAATTTTCAATGCTCTTCTGGCCTGGCCTCAGCTGTCTTAAACCCAGTTTATCTGATTCCAGTCAGACAATATAACGTCCGTAGCTTACATCAATCATCAGGGAGGAGCCAGGATTATTCAGTGGGTAGAGGTTCACAATTTTCATCTCTCTGTGATCCTCATTCCAGGGGTAGACAATTGGGAAGTGGATTTTCTGAGCAGACAGTCTTTTCATCCGGGGGGAGTGGGAGCTTCATCCGGAGGTGTTTTCCAGTTTGATTCTCAGGTGGGGTCAACCGGAGTTGGATCTTATGGCATCCCGCCACAATGCCAAGCTTCCAAAGTACGGGTCGAGGTCAAGGGATCCACAAGCGGTTCTAATAGATGCTCTATCAGTTCCTTGGAGGTTCAGTCTAGCATACGTGTTTCCCCCGTTTGCCCTTCTTCCTCGGGTCATTGCTCGGATCAGGCAGGAGAGGGTGTCAGTGATTCTCATTGCACCACCTGGCCTCGCAGGATCTGGTATGCAGATCTGGTGGAAATGTCATTGTCTCCTCCATGGAGTCTTCCATTAAGGAAGGACATTCTACTTCAAGGACCCTTCCTTCATCCAAATCTCGTTTCTCTGAAGCTGACTGCTTGGAGATTGAACGCTTGATTTTATCTAAGCGTGGTTTTTCTGAGTCAGTTATTGAGACTATGATTCAGGCGTGTAAGCCTGTGACTAGAAATATTTATTACGAGATATGGTGTAAATATCTGTATTGGTGTGAATCTAAGGGTTACTCTTGGAGTAGAGTTAGGATTCCAAGGATTTTGTCTTTTCTCCAGGAGGGTCTGGAGAAATGTTTGTCTGCTAGTAACCTGATGGGTCAAATTTCTGCTTTATCTATTTTGTTACATAAACATCTGGCGGATGTGCCCGATGTTCAGTCTTTTTGTCAGGCCCTGGTAAGAATTCAGCCTATGGTTAAGTTTGTATCACCTCCTTGGAGTCTTAATTTACTTCTGAGAGTTCTTCAACATGCTCCGTTTGAGCCTATGCATTATTTGGATATCAAATTGTTAACCTGGAAGGTTTTGTTTTTGGTTGCTTTCTCTTCGACTCAAAGAGTTTTGGAGCTTTCTTCTTTGCAATGTGAGTCTCCTTTTCTTATTTTTCATTCTGACAAGGTAGTACTTCGTACTGCATTAGGTTTTCTTCCCAAGGTTGCTTCTGATAAGAATATTAATCAGGAAATTGTTGTTCCTTCTTTGTGTCCTAATCCTTCTTCTCATAAAGAATGTTTGTTGCATAATCTGGATGTAGTTTGTGCATTGAAATATTATTTGCAGGCGATTAAGGATTTTTGCCAGTCTTCTTTATTTGTTGTTTTTTCTGGAAAACGTAAAGGTCAGAAAGCTACAGCTACTTCTCTTTCTTGTTGGTTGAGGAGTGTTATTCACTTGGCATATGAGACTGCTGGTCAGCAGCCTCCTGAGAAAATCACAGCTCATTCTACGAGGGCTGTTTCTTCTGCTTGGACTTTCAAAAATGGTGCTTCTGTGGATCAGATTTGCAAGGCTGCCACTTGGTCATCTTTACATACTTTTTCTTTGCTTCGGGTGAGGCTGTTTTTGGGAAAAAGTTTCTTCAAGCAGTGGTGTCTTCTGTTTAGGTTAACTGTCTTGTCCCTCCCTTATCATCCGTGTCATCTAGCTTGGGTATTGATTCCCAATAGTAATTATGATGATCCGTGGACTCACCGTGTCATTAGAAAGAAAATGAAATTTATTCTTACCTGATAAATTTGTTTCTTTCTTGACACGGTGAGGCCATGGCCCTGCCCTTTATTTTCAGTTTATTTTTTTCATAAACCTCAGGCACCTCTACGCCTTATATCACTTTCCTTTCTCCTTTCCCTTTGGTCAAATGACTGGGGGTTGTGGATAAGGGGAGTGGTTTTTAACAGCTTTGCTGTGGTGCTCTTTGCCTCCTCCTGTAGGCCAGGGGTGGTATTTCCCAATAGTAATTATGATGATCCGTGGACTCAACGTGTCAAGAAAGAAACAAATTTATCAGGTAAGAATAAATTTCATTTTGTGTGTGGTATGGAGCTCAACGCTACCATATTGCCTGCTAACGCCGGGTTTTTGCAAACCTGTAATAGCAGCGCTATTAAAAGTGAGTGGTGGAAATAACTTGCAAGTTATTACCGAGCCGCTCATAACGCAAAACTCGTAATCTGGCCAATTGTTATTATTATTATTATTATAGGTGGGTTTATTTTTCTAAGTGAAGAGTCGTTATTTGTTGGGGTTTTGATACTTGGAGGTTTATGGTTTATAGTGGCTGGTTTTACTGGTGGGGTTTGTTTCTTGAGTGATGTGGTGAAGGGTCCTGTTGGTGCTACAAGGATATTGCTGTTTTTTTCCGGGAGCGAGTGGGCAGGCTTATGAGTAGTTAGTTAGGGGATACATTAGTCCTGCTTAGTAAGTCTTATTTTAAATTCTAATTATCCATTTATATTGGATAATTAGAATATAAAATAAAATACTTTCTGGCTATTGGCTGAATTAAATAGGGATTGACTGATTTAAAAACAGCCAATAGGGATGAAGCGGTACCCCTATATAAAGGGGTTTCGCGCTTCTAACAATTCAGTGTGTAACGGCGACTGCATGAAGACTAGGAAGAAAGCTAAAGATAAGAAGATTTGGAGTGGAGGTGACAATTAGGTTTTTGATGTAGACTTTATTATTTTGGGGGGTGGTCTATTGTAGAGGGGGGTCTTGTTATTATTTTTTTAAAGAGCTGAATTATCATTAAGACAATTCCCTACAAAAGGCCCTTTTAAGGGCTATTGTAATTTATTTTAGTGTTAGTTTTTTTTTTTGTTGGGGATTTTTATGGGGCATGTAGATTAGGTATAATGGTCAGGTTTTTATTTTATTTGGGATACTGTATTATTTTTATTTTCTGTAATTTAGGGAGTTTATTTTATAGGTGGTTTAGGTGTTAGGTAGAGTAGGGTTACTTTGCATTGGGGGTTGTGGCAGTTTAGGATTATTATTATTTTTTCTGTAACAGATTTTTTTAAAAGTAATTTAGGGGGTTTAGTTTAGAGGGGGGTTAAGTGTTAGGTAGAGTAGGGTTAGTTTGCATTGGAGTTGTGTCGGTTTAGGATTAATAGTGTAGGGTACTTGCGATTGACTAGTGACTGTATAGGGGTTGTTAGTTTAGATAGGTACTTGCGGTGGGCTAGTGGTGGCATAGAGGCTAATAGGATAGATACTTATGGTGGGCATGTGGCAGTTTAGGGGTTAATAGGATAGATACTTGCAGTGAGTATGTGATGGTTTAGGGGTAAATAGGATAGATACTTGCAGTGAGTATGTGATGGTTTAGGGGTTAATAGGATAGATACTTGCGATGGGTATGTTTTAGTGTTGACATTTATTAGTGTAGTGTTAATTTGTGATTGTGGGGTACTTCAGTTTAGGGGTATTAGGATTAGCGGTTAGGTACACGGCGGTTATATTTCAAGGATTATTTACTATACATCGCCTATATGAGCTGCAATGCTGGGTGGTATCTATAGCCAGCATCGCAGACCAATGACATGTATAGTAAACGCCTCTCGGCAATGCCGCTATTTCAGGAGCTTGGAATATTTCAACAGGCTCCCTCGACATAGGGACGGATCCCTTGGAATATTTTGCCGCCTCGTAGCACTTTCGATCATCGGAGCCAGAGTGAGCAGCCACATAATAGAGAGCTCTGCTCATTGTGTTGCAAACATCAGTGATTTAAAGAACCTGGTGACTTCAGTGAGACAGCAGCATCTCATATTAAATAGAAAAAACAAAGCCCTTACATTCATTTTAAAACTTTAAGAGTTTAGAAACCATTTAATAAGCTCTGCTTCAAGCTTTGATCTTTATTTTATTTAATGTCTCTGCACAAAAATGTCATTGTAAACTCTTAAATGTACTGTATATGGAATGAATATGTTTTCTAGTTTGTGTGTGACATAATATGTGTACATATGCCAGAATATGTATGTCTGTGTGTCAGACATGGGGGTGTCTATGGCATTGTGTGTAACAAAGTTTATTTATGACATTTGGTGTGTGAATCTGCGTGTAACAATTTGTGTACATATGACATAGAATATGCATGTGTCACATAAGGTGTGTTAAGGGTGAGTGTGTGACTGTAAGATATAGAGCTTATGTGTTTGTGTGTGTTTATAGATGTTTTTTATCTGCATATATGTTTGTGTGTGTTTATAGATGTTTGGTATCTGTATATATGTTTGTGTGTGTTTATAGATGTCTGGTATCTGTATATATGTTTGTGTGTGTTTATAGATGTCTGGTATCTGTATATATGTTTGTGTGTGTTTATAGATGTTTGGTATCTGTATATATGTTTGTGTGTGTTTATAGATGTTTGGTATCTGCATATATGTTTGTGTGTGTTTATAGATGTTTGGTATCTGTATATATGTTTGTGTGTGTTTATAGATGTTTGGTATCTGCATATATGTTTGTGTGTGTTTATAGATGTTTGTTATCTGTATATATGTTTGTGTGTGTTTATAGATGTTTGGTATCTGTATATATGTTTGTGTGTGTTTATAGATGTCTGGTATCTGTATATATGTTTGTGTGTGTTTATAGATGTCTGGTATCTGTATATATGTTTGTGTGTGTTTATAGATGTTTGTTATCTGTATATATGTTTGTGTGTGTTTATAGATGTCTGGTATCTGTATATATGTTTGTGTGTGTTTATAGATGTTTGGTATCTGCATATATGTTTGTGTTTGTTTATAGATGTTTGGTATCTGTATATATGTTTGTGTGTGTTTATAGATGTCTGGTATCTGAATATATGTTTGTGTTTGTTTGTGTGTGTTTATAGATGTTTGGTATCTGTATATATGTTTGTGTGTGTTTATAGATGTTTGGTATCTGTATATATGTTTGTGTGTGTTTATAGATGTCTGGTATCTGTATATATGTTTGTGTTTGTTTGTGTGTGTTTATAGATGTTTGGTATCTGTATATATGTTTGTGTGTGTTTATAGATGTTTGGTATCTGTATATATGTTTGTGTGTGTTTATAGATGTTTGGTATCTGTATATATGTTTGTGTGTGTTTATAGATGTTTGGTATCTGTATATATGTTTGTGTGTGTTTATAGATGTTTGGTATCTGTATATATGTTTGTGTGTGTTTATAGATGTTTGGTATCTGTATATATGTTTGTGTGTGTTTATAGATGTCTGGTATCTGTATATATGTTTGTGTGTTTATGTTTGTTTGTGTGTGTTTATAGATGTTTGGTATCTGTATATATGTATATTTGTTTATATATGTCTGGTATCTGTATATATTTTTGTGTGTGTTTATAGATGTTCGGCATCTATATATATGTTTGTGTATTTATGTTTGCTTGTGTGTGTTTATAGATGTCTGGTATCTGTATATATGTTTGTGTGTTTATGTTTGTTTGTGTGTGTTTATAGATGTTTGGTATCTGTATATATGTATATGTGTTTATATATGTCTGGTATCTGTATATATGTTTGTGTGTTTATAGATGTTTGGTATCTGTACATATGTACGTGTGGTTATGTTTGTTTGTGTGTGTTTATAGATGTCTGTATATATGTTTGTGTGTTTATGTTTATAGATGGCTGGTATCTGTATATATGTGTGTGTGTTTTATGTTTGTTTGTGTGTGTTTATAGATGTCTGGTATCTGTTTATATGTATGTGTGTTTATAGACTTTTGGTATCTGTATGTGTGTTTATGTTTGTTTGTGTGTGTTTATAGATATTTGGTATCTGTATATATGTATGTGTGTTTATGTTTGTGTTTATACACTTTTGGTATCTGTATATATGTATGTGTGTTTATGTTTGTTTGTGTGTGTTTATAGATGTTTGTTATCTGTATATATGTATGTGTGTTTATGTTTGTTTGTTTATGTTTATATATGTTATCTGTATATATGTATGTGTGTTTATATTTGTTTGTGTATGTGTGTTGATAGATATTTGGTATCTGTAGATATGTATGTGTGTTTATGTTTGTTTGTGTGTGTTTATAGATGTTTGGTATCTGTATATATGTATGTGTGTTTATGTTTGTGTGTGTGTGTGTGTGTTGATAGATGTTTGGTATCTGTAGATATGTATGTGTGTTTATGTTTGTTTGTGTGTGTTTATAGATGTTTGGTATTTGTATATATGTATGTGTGTTTATGTTTGTTTGTGTGTGTCATGTTTGTGTGTGTGTCATGGCCGTGCCCAGCCTTGAACCTGGGACCTGGATCTCTGTTTGCTGCTGCTGTTTCCTTGTCTGCTGTTATACCTTTTCACCACCAGATGGCTTGTTCACAGGCTAAGGTTTCTGGGATTCTGTTACCTGAAGCTTTGGCTCTCTGGCTCCACCTGCCTACCAGCTGTATGTAATCATGAAATCAGCAGTTGCTATTTAAGGAAGGTTTGCTGTGAGTCCTGGGCCCTGACATTAAGAGTTATAATCTGTCTGAGCCTATGTTCCAGAGTCTCTGTGTGCTTATCTGTTGGATTTCCTGGAGCCTGACTGCTGCTTCGTTTGAAATTTCTCTACTGAATTATTCCCTTGGCTTCATTTTGGATTTATTTCCTGGCATCTGACCCTGGCTGGTTTCCTAATAATCTCTGTATCTTGTATCCTGTCTACAGCACGGCAAGTGTTACCCTTGTCTGTTCTTTTAACACGTCCTAGAAGCTGTGGTGTTCAGCATTCCTTGTTGCAGCATCCTCAAGTACCCTGATTGCCAAGTCTCTATGTTTCCTGTCTGCTTCTTGTATCCTGTCTACAGCACTGCCAGTGTTAACCTTGGCTGCTTTAGAAACAGACTGGAAGCTGTATCGTTAAGTGAAAACAAGTAAGAGGATTGCACTCCTTTAAGACTCAAAAGGCTACTCCCTGAAAAAGACAAACACACCTCCAAGTTAATGTCAAAGGAACTGAAGTGAAAGAAGCAAATATTAAAATGAGCTCAAAGATTCTATTCAGAAATATATTATGGAAATTAATTCCAGACTAATCGTACAATTAAACAAATACTGCAGTATTGAAAAAATACAATAAAAACAGACAATATCAAATCAAACCTTGACAGGTTAAAGTTTTGTGCCAGCTATGAGATGATCCAATTGTTGATAAGGAAACTTTGATGAAGTACTTCTCAGAACAACCAAAAGGAAAAAACAGCAAACACGAGCAGTCTATGCAGCGTCTCCAAATCAAAATAAACAGACTTTGCGGTATTTTGTGAATGCTTATAATGGTTCCAGGTCACTTGTGATGTGATATTTAAAACCAGATTGGATGGTGAGACACAAACCAGGATAGGATGATGTTAGCAAGCCTTTAGTAGCAAAAAGTCAGTTGGATATCAAACTGTTTGCGATTGAAAATACTAGATAGTAAGTTCCTTAGTACTGTGCTGTGATTTTGTAGAAATATTAGTATTCAGCCAACTTTGTGGCAAAACGGATGAAAGGTTGTCGTAGTCTGATGTGGGTTAGGCAGGTTAGGCAGGTGATCCCAGATGTTGATAAAGAAAATAAGCCAACCAGGCGACGAAAAAAGAGCAAGAGATTGCAATGTTTGTGCTGTGTCCGCTTGTCAGCAGATGGTTTCTTGCTTATGATGAGTTGGTTGACGGTGTGTGCCTTGATGGTGGTCCTGAAATTTTCAGGCAAAAGGTGTGATTTTCAGCAGTTAACCAGTTCGTAACTGATTAGCAAGTCTCCAAATTTTGGATAGTGTCTCTGGCTCACAGTTTCAAGCTCACAGGCTTTACTGGAACACTAAGTTGAAGTAGCAGTGAACAGCAATCAACTAGTATCAATAAGTTTACTGTATAGCTATGGGGTCCTTAAATAGGCATAAAAATTGTCCCATTGACTAGATTCAAAAGTTAATGATCCAATAGAAAAACAAATAATGAAGTAATGATGAGACTAAAAATATTTTTTCTGGTGTTTCCCAGTAAAATACAAAAAATGTAATAATACAAATAATTTCATAACCACACAAGATACAATAAAATTAATAATGTGTATTATGCAAAGTAATCAATCTATGGGTATAATGATAATCATTAATAGTAATGAAAATAATGATATAGCAATTTGTTAAGACTAAATGGCATTGATTTTAAATTTAACCAAATAGTTAAAAAGATATAAAGAAGGATTTTTTTTTATACAATGTATGATCAATATATAAATAATATATGAATACAATTATCTCTTTGTACACCCAAAGATATACATTATTTTGGAAAAAAGAAAAGAAAAAGAAAAAAAAGTTAAATAAAATAATAATAATTAA
This sequence comes from Bombina bombina, assembly GCF_027579735.1. NCBI lineage: Eukaryota > Metazoa > Chordata > Amphibia > Anura > Bombinatoridae > Bombina > Bombina bombina. Next base: position 1,425,449,180 of record NC_069500.1, read on the forward strand.
AAAAAAACAATTTACAAATATATTTCAAAACTAGTTTAAAAATAATGTAGGGGATATTTTAGGGTATATATTTTAGGGTATATACATAAAAAAATCTATAAATATATATTAATGTAAAAATATGGAAAATGAATATGAAAATATAAAAAAAATATTTTGTAAAAATTTTTTGGGGAAAATATGTCAACCCAATATGAAAAGTATCTAATTGTTATAAAAATGTATACAAAATATGTATAGAACATATGTTGTATACGTCTTGGTATATAAAATATGAGTGTAAAAAATCGTTTATAGTAAGAAGAATAAAAAATAGGTTTCTAAATTAAGTAATTAGGGTCAAATTCCATATTAATTCCTAAGGGATGTAAGGTTTTTTTTTTTTTATTAAACTTTTTATTCGTTTTTCTTTTTTAATCACAAAGTCATTCACAAAATACAAAGATAAACAAAAAAATGACTGTTACAGATTTACCTCTGAAATTACCGTATAAGTAAAAAAGAAAACAGATATCTGTATAATAGTCATGCTATTCTTGCATTTGTACTTCAGATTAAAAGTAATTCAACCTAGGCTTGAATATTACCTCATGACGCAATTATAACACAAATCATCTTTGCTAATATATATCATCTGTTTTTTAAGGATTGTGTAGTAACTTATAATAACTTAATATCTAACGGGCCTGTCTATATATTTCTTGTCCCATTATAATCCTACCAATCAACACAACAACAACAAAAAAAAAAAGAAGAAGAGATGTTAGAAGAGATGCTGTCTCCAAAAGCTTGGATAATTCTTTACTGTAATCAATTGAAGAAAGAAAGGGGAGGAACGGAAATAATCGATCAGTTGTAATTGAATATCCCATTTAGACATAAATAGTCTTAGTTTGTTTTCTTGGAAGATCATTGGGTCATGTTGATCTACCACCATTTGATACATTATGTTATGTACGAATAATGCTATACTTGGGGCATTTTTTTCTTTTCAAGTTCTTAATATCATCTGTCTAGTTACTAGAATTGCAGTATTAATCAATGACTTATTTAGCGTATCCTTTTCGAAGTAAAGAAAAAATATATGTGAGGCCTCCAAGTGAATCCTATTTGGGAGATATTTATTTAACCAGAACTCTATCTGTCTCCATAGTCTTTGTATTTTTGGACAACTGTAGAAAACATGCATCAAATCTGTATTTTGAAGGTTACATCTATAACATGCATTAATGCATTAAAAAAAATTCATGCTAATATCTGGAAACTCTGCCCTCCAAGAATGGAATAATTTCTCAATTCTGATTTCTGATCCTTTCAGAGCCAGTATCCTATATATAACTGTTAAAGAATAAATACCCGCACAATATCTATTAATTATAGCCTCCAATATACCCATTTCCCAGGGAAATGGATCGGTATCTTCAACAGGAATCCGACTATTTATAAAGTGCCTAGATTGTAAATACGCAAAAAATGATCTCTTATCTAACTGATATTCTCTTGAAAGAGAATCAAAAGTTTTAATACGCTTTGTGAGCGGTTCTAACAGTTGATACACATTTATCAAATTCTTGGTTGCCCAATTTTTATATGTAAGGTTTTAAAGTTAAAATGCATTCTGCTTCTTGTATCAAGAGAATGGTTTTGTTATTTCCACCTCTTATACTTGGGTGAATTTTTTTAACACCCCAGAATATCATATGTTTAGTATCACCTCCATGGGTTTCAGAAAAATGTCTATAAAGCATTGTGTTATTTGCTTTATCTTCTATTTGGTATAAGTGCTCTCTTATCCTGTCTCTGCAGGTACGTGCTTTTGTCTTCTAGGTCTTGGAGACTTGCACTTCAGAAGAATATATAATATGCAGTAGTAGGCCATTTTAAAAATACTTTATACAGGATTTTCTTTGGCAGTGGGTAGGCACATTATGTATGTTGAGACTAGGGGTTAATCTACCCTTTATTGGGACATTTTTCCTCTTTGGGCTAATTTTGTTTAAATACTTTATTAGTATGTGTGTGGTTTATGTTTTAAAAAAAGCAAAGGATGGAAGCTCACCAATATGCCAAAAGTGATTTACTTTATTTTAGAGAAAGCAAGGTCCTTGCTTTTCTCTAAAATAAAGTAAATCACTTTTGGCATATTGGTGAGCTTCCATCCTTTGTTTTTTGTCACTGAATAATCTGTGCCACCTCCTTCATGGCTAGGAACTCAGAGTTCCTCCCTAGTGGTTGACGTAAGAGTAGATCAACACTGAAGAGACTGAAATTCAATGATGCCGCTCCGCTCCATGAATATCCGACAGCAGAGAGAAGTCACATGACCGGCAGAGAGAGGAAACCACAGCAAGTAAAAAGTGTGTGTTTCCCTCTGCCTACAACATAAGATGCAAGCTGGTTTCAAACTCAAGCAGTTTGCCAGTTAGCCTGTTCTACCTAAGCAAGCAAAGAGAACCAACTGCCAAATTTTAAGTTTATACATAAATCCCTGCATAAAACATAAGCCACACACATAATAATAAAGTATTTCAACAAAATTAGCCCAAAGAGGAAAAATGTCCCAATAAAGGGTAGATTAACCCCTAGTCTCAACATACATAATGTGCCTACCCACTGCCAAAGAAAATCCTGTATAAAGTATTTTAAAAATGGCCCCATCTACTGCATATGATATATTCTTCTGAAGTGCAAGTCTCCAAGACCTAGAAGACAAAAGCACTTACCTGCAGTCTAGCTGTCCGGTAGGAAGACAACTCACAAGGCGTGAAAGGACACATACGCCTTATAGAGACCTGTAGAAAAAGAATGAACAGAGTTACCAACTCTGGCTTTCTGTACCATGGGCAGCAATGGCAGCAACTTTGCTGTGGTGCTCTTTGCCTCCTCCTGCTGACCAGGAGTGATATTCCCACTAGTAAGTGAATGACATTGTGGACTCTCCATATATTAGGAAAGAAAAAGAAAATACCTGAGTGTACTATCACTACTCTAAGTATTTAAGGTATCAGACTGACACCCACTTCAGAGCGTAATCATTTGGCATATTGGTGAGCTTCCATCCTTTGCTTTTTGTTACTATTATATGGGAGTTTGGTAGTAAGTCCTTGGGGCTCAGACCATTGCTATTGGTGCTGGATACTTTTGACTGTACAGATTATTCAGTGGGCAGAAGCTAACAATTGTTGTCTATCTCCCATCCACATTCCTGGAGTGGACAACTAGGAAGCAGATTTCCTGAGTAGACAGACATTTCATCCCGGGCAGTGGGCTCTCCATTCAGTGTGTTCTCCAGGTTAACCTTCAAATGGGGGGTGCCAGGGTTGGATCTGATGGCATCTCGGCAGAACACCAAGCTTCCAAGGTACGGTTAAAGGTCAAGAGATCCTCAGGCTGCTCTGATAGATGCTCTGGCGGTTCCTTGGGATTTCAGTCTAGCATACCTGTTTCCCCTGTTTGCGCTCCTTCCAAGAGTTATTGCTTGTATCAAACAAGAGAGAGCATCAGTAATTCTAATAGCTCTTGCATGGGCTCGCAGGATCTGGTATGCAGACCTAGTGAAGATGTCTTCTCGGCTGCCTTGGAGGTTGCCTCTGTGAAAGGGCCTTCTAACTCAGGGTCCATTCCTCCATCCAAATCTAATTTCTCTGAAGCTGACTGCTTGGAGATTGAACGCTTAGTTCTGTCTAAGTGTGGATTTTCTGAGTCGGTCATTGAGACCATGATCCAGACTCGCAAGCCTGTTACTTGAAAAATTTACCATAAGGTATGGTGTATATACCTTTATTGGTGTGAAACTAAGAGCTTCTCTTGGAGTAGGGTCAGGATTCCTACAATTTTGTCTTTTCTCCAGGAAGTTCTGGAGAAAGGGTTGTCAGTCAGTTCTCTGAAAGGTCAGATTTCTGCATTATCTAGGATGTTTAATCTTTTTTTTTGGCCCTGGTCAGAATCAGGCCTATGTTTAAACCTGTTGCTCCTCCTTGGAGCCTTAATCTTGTTCTTAAAGTTTTGCAGCAGGCTCTGTTTGAGCCAATGCATTCCATAGATATTAAGTTGCTATCTTGGAAGGTTTTGTTTCTTATTGATATCTCTTCTGCTCAGAGAGTTTCTGAACTCTCGGCTTTGCAGTGTGATTTGCCTTACCTTATCTTTCATGTAGATAAGGGGGTTTTTCGTACTAAATTGGGGTTTCTTCCTAAAGTGGTTTCGGATAAAAATATTAATCAGGAAATTGTTGTTCCTTCTCTCTGTCCCAATCCTTCTTTTCTTTTTTTTTTTTCTTTTAATAATGAAAAACAAGAGAACAATACAAAAAAATTCAAAATAGGATACCCACATGTATCCATTTAGATATGTCAATAAATATTTTACATATATAAAATAGGCCACAGAGGCAAGGGAGGAATTCAATTATACCCTTCAGAGTGGTATAGGCTACCCACTATCTTTCACCATAGTGAACAAAAAAAAATATTTTCATACATCAAGAGAGTCCAACTAATTAGCAAACAAGAAAAGAAAGAAGAGAGAAGAGAAAGAGAAAAAAGTCATGAGACTGCTGGACAGAATTACAGTTCATTCCACTAGGGCTGTCTCCTCTTCGTGAGCTTTCAAAGATGAAGCTTCTGTGGAACAGCTTTGCAAGGCTGCAACTTGGTCCTCTCTGCATACTTTTTCCAAATTTTCCAAATTTGATACTTTTGCCTGGCTGAGGCCTCTTTTGGGAGAAAGGTTCTTCAAGTGGTGGTGCCTTCTGTTTAGGGCTGTCTGTCTTGTTCTCCCTCCCTGTGCATTCTGTGTCCTCTAGCTTGGGTATTGGTTCCCACTAGAAATGTAATGACATTGTGGACTTTCCAAATCTTAGGAAAGAAAACAAAATTCATGCTTACCTGATAAATTTATTTCTTTCCGGTTATGGAGAGTCCATGACCCCACCCTTTATTAAGACAGTTATTTTTTACTAAACCTCAGGTACCTTTACACCTTTGTGTTATTCTTTTTCCATTTCCCTTCGGTCGAATTACTGGAGATTATGGGTAGGGGAGTGAGACTAAACAGCTTTGCTGTGGTGCTCTTTGTCTCCTCCTGCTGGCCAGCAGTGATATTACCACTAGTAATTGAATGACGTTGTGGACTCTTCATATCCGGAAATAAAGAAATTTATCAGGTAAGCATAAATTTTGTTTTTGTGTCGTTCACATTGAGAAAGGTCCGTTTACAGACCAAAATGCATTTGTGTTGTTTTGTGTGCATCATTTAGTTCTAGTGCTGCCACATATACATCCCCAGACCGATGCCGAGGTTCCAGTTTATCGACCGGGAATATTTGGGGAATGTATCTCTGTGAGCAACCTAGTTTTTAGAGTTGAAATGTATGTATTCTAGTATTGCAGTTTAGATCTACTCCTATGGATGTGCGAATCCAAGTGGATAACTGCAGCTTATTAATTCAATAAATCTTATCTCATTGCCCTTAATGGTCTCAAGATATTTACTCTAAACTGAATTTTAATTAAATTAAATAAAGAGTATAACTTTTAAATAACAGAAGAAAGTGCCCCTAAGCCGCATTCTGCTTTCATTTCTTTTTTGCTTTTGTGGTTAAATATTATTCCATATAGCAGGCAGGGCAGCACCTAATAGAGATTACCTAGTTCATGGCTCTCTCTTAGTCTCTTCTAAAGCTGACTGTCACATCTGTAATCAGAGCAGGTGCGTAACATTAGCATTATTTTTATAGGGAGCAAGGCTGTAAAAAGTTGAGAATGAAATAATAAAATATAAATATTAGAAAATGAAGAAGTCACTAGTGAGTTATTTACAAGATTCTATTGTTAGTTATGAATCATAATCTAAGTGAAAATGAAAGAAGGATGAATCAGATTCTCTTACAGGACATGAAACCCATATTTTTGTTTTATGATTCAGACAGAGAACAAACCAATCTTGTTCTATTATAAAATGTACTTCCCACTTGTGGTATCGTTTGTTGAAGAGAAGGAATTGGTACATAGCACGTACTTGTCTGGAGGACTATATGGGAGCAATTTAGCAAGAATGCGTTTGAGCACTAAATGGCTGCAGTATTTGCACAATGTAGATCATTGCTAAAGGGAATTATTTTCTTTCATGATTCAGAACAGAAATTTTAAGCACATTCTAATTGTTTCTATTATACATTTTTCTTCAGTCTCTTGGTATCTCTAGTTATAAAGCAGGGATGTAAGCTTAGGATTCAGTCTCTTGGTATCTATAGTTGTAAAGCAGGAATGTAAGCTTAGGATTCAGTCTCTTGGTATCTATAGTTGTAAATCAGGAATGTAAGCTTAGGATTCAGTCTCTTGGTATCTATAGTTGTAAAGCAGGAATGTAAGCTTAGGAGTCGGCCCATTTTTAGTTCAGAACCTGGGTAGCGCTTGCTCATTTGTGGCTAAAAGTAGCCGGCTCCTAAGCTTACATTCCTGTTTTTTTCAAAATTGCACACTCATGAAAGAAAAAATGTGTTTCATATCCCTTTAAAAACAAAAGTGCTCCAGAGATGTGCTTGCACCTGAGTCTACCTACCTGTTTTTCAGCAAAGTGTACCAAGATAACAAAGTGACACCTAGATTACAAGTTTCGTGCTATAGAGGGTGCAAAATGAATGCAACAAAAGTTGCGTTATTTCACCCGCCATAGCGCTGTCATTATAAATTTCTAAAAAGCCGCCTTGTGCGTGCGATATGGTGGCGATGAGCTCCATACCGCACAAAATCCAAGGGCTGAGAATACGTGACTCCTGCACGCTTTCCTGATAGACATCAATGTGAAAAAGGTGTTAGAAAAAAAACCTGAAGCGCGGAATTGCGATCGCAACCGTAACGCAACACCATTGATGTCTATGGGGAAAAAAAGTTATGTTTAAACCTAACACCCTAACATAAACCCCAAGTCTAAACACCCCTAATCTGCCGGCCCCGACATCCCCAACACTGAAATAAACTTATTTAACCCCTAATCTGCTGCTCCCAACATCGCCGCCACTAAAACAAGTTATTAACCCCTATTGCGCCGCACCCCAAAATCGCAGAAACTATAATAAAGATATTAACCCCTATTCCACCGCTCCCTGACATCGATGCCACTAAATAAAGTTATTAACCCCTAAACCTCTGGCCTCCCACAACAACGCCACTAAATAAACCTATTAACCCCTAAACCGCCAGCCCCCCACATCGCAAAAAACGAAATTAAACTATTAACCCTCTAACTTTAAATTTAAATTACAATATCCCTATCTTAAAATATATAAAAACTTACCTGTGAAATTAAAAAAACCTAAGTTTAAACTAAAAATTAAACTAACATTACTAGTATACTAAAATAAAAATAACTACCAATTAAATAAACTAAATTACACATTAAAAAAACTAACACTACTAAAAAAAAAATTACAAAATTACAAAAAATAAAAAATATCTTTCTCACAGGTCTTTTTCTGTGTCATCTGTGTCCATTTCCTCAAGGATCTGTTCTGGGTCCTCTACTCTTCTCCATCTATACTTCTTCGCTGGGTAAACTTATCAACAGTTATGGCTTCAAATATCACCTCTATGCTGATGACACCCAGATCTACCTCTCCTCCCCCGCTCTCTCCCTCTGTCCTCTCTCATGTCAGCAACTGCTTATCTGGTATTTCTTCCTGGATGGCCTCTCACCACCTAAAGATTAACATGTTCAAGACTGAGCTCCTTCTTATCCCCCCCTCAAGCTCTACGCCGACTTCTGAATTCTCTATCCCTGTTGACGGTATCACCATTTCCCCATTGCCCCAAGTCCGCTGCTTCGGAGTCACACTTGACTCAAACTTATCCTTCGTCCCCCTTATCCAATCGCTTTCTACATCCTGCCGCAATCATCTACGCAATATTTCCAGAATTCGCCCTATTCTGAGGGCTGACACCACAAAGCAAATAATCCACTCCCTTGTTATCTCCTGACTTGACTACTGCAATAACCTACTCGCTGGCCTTCCTCTATCCCGCCTCTCCCCCCTTCAATCCATCCTAAATGCCTCTGCCAGGCTGATCCACCTTTCCCGTCAATCTGTATCTGCTGCACCTCTCTGTGAGTCCCTTCATTGGCTCCCCATTCACAGCAGAATCAAATTCAAAATTCTCACCCTTACATACAAAACTCTCACCAACGCCGCTCCCCTCTACCTATCCTCTCTAATACACAAGTATTCTCCAGCCCATACACTAACATCCAACAATGACCTGCTCCTTGCATCCGCAACTATCACCTCCTCTCATGCTAGACTGCAGGACTTCTCTCGTGCAGCACCTACCCTCTGGAACACTCTCCCTCGTGCTGTCAGGCTTTGCCCTAATCTTTCTTCCTTTAAATGCTCCCTGAAGACTTTTCTGTTCTGAGAAGCCTACTACCCAACTCAATAATAAATTAATTTCACTTACCTAACAACATTTCCCTCATCTAACTCTGAATTAACATCTTTCTCAATCTTGCAGTCCTCACCTCCTGCTTCTCAACCTCCTACCCTTCTAGATTGTAAATTCCCATTGGAATAGGGCCCTCAATTCCTCCTGTATGTGTTTGTAAATTTTGTCCTGTCTCCACTCTCCTACAAGTTTTTTATCATTGTTTTATCTAAATAAATTGTATCCATGGACAGCGCTGCAGAATATGTTGTCGCTTCGTAAATAAAGTATAATAATAATAATAATAAAATAATTTTGAGGTTTGGGAAACTTTGCCCCTCCTGGTAGGAATGTATATCCCATATGCCACTAGCTCATGGACTCTTGCCAATTACATGAAAGAAAGAGTTGATTTCTTTAGGGCAATGCACTACAAAATAAAAAAACTTAGCCTACAATAAACTACCAATAGCCCTTAAAAGGGCCTTTTGTAGGGCATTGCCCTAAAGAAATCAGCTCTTTCTTTCATGGAAAGAGTCCATGAGCTAGTGACATATGGGATATACATTCCTACCAGGAGGGGCAAAGTTTCCCAAACCTCAAAATTATTTTGTAGTTGTTCTATCATATGTAGTTCTGTTTTTGACTCCGCCCCTCTGGGCTTGTATGTTAGGCGCTTAGGTGGAAGGTTCAATTGACTAGTAACGGTGTATTCCCATTGATATTATGTGGCCATTGGATACAGATACATCACCGGTTGTGGGCCAATCATTCTTTTATCTCATGCATCCAATCATATTCAGTAATAAGCTTGAGTCTGCCCCTTTGGGCGTCCCGGTTTGGCATTTATAGAAAAAATATTTAAATTTGTCTCCTCAGTAGCGCTGAAGTTAACGTAAGAATGTCTTTACTACTAATAATATATTTGTTACGATGATTGTACTATCGATCTTAAATAATAATAGTCATGGACTGCAGATCCGATTGTGTTAACATTGAGATATATATATATATATATATATAATAAATTATTTTTTTGGGAGATGAGTACACATATTAGGCGATTAATACATTTTTACAGTTATATATTCACATGATTACATTTCTATCATCCATTACTTACTATTAGGGTTTTACAATTGGAACCTTTTTTTTATTCAACATAATTTCGATCAAAGAATATCAGGAGTGACAATGGGGTGTGTTTGAGATGATGGGTCTCTATTGGTTCTCAGCGTAAATAGAAGGGTAGGGTCGACTTGATTGTTTGGTAGTTTAGCCCTATATAAAGGGCATTGTTTGACATGATTTTTATATGCCTGAGGAAACGAGTTATCCTGAGAAACGCGTTACATTATTGCTATTAATCTCACTGTAGAGATTTAAACACAGCAGAAGTTGTTTGTATTTATGGTATTGTTTTACACCTTTTAATAAACCGTTTTTAAGTTACACTCCTAGCACACAGTGTTTATTATAGCCTTTTATGCTACCAAGGGGCTGCATTACCCTACTCTTCCACACCACTTGCTGCAGATCCACAGTTCCAGTACCTGTGTGCCCTGGGGATTTCAAGATTTGCCTAAGTTCAGCTAGCTGGTTTGCGGTAAAAGAACCAGCCTGTATCTATTGGCACAAGAGAGTGCATCTACACCTTGTGAGTACCCTGTGTCTCCATTTGTCTGTTACCTATTGATGTGATCGACCTACACCTGTGGCGCCTCTATTTAATCTGATATAGATTACCCCAGTCACTACAGATCAGTGACTCTATTTAGATTATAGGCTGACTGGGTTTTCTGGCTAGTAAGTATATATGATTTAGTCACTTAGAGCGCCTCCTATAGGAGTAAGTATTGCATAGGTGGTCCTACACCTATGTTTACCATTTAGACTCCTAGTTTTTTTGTTCCTTTTAAGGACTAGTGGTAGTTTATTGTAGGCTAGGATTTATTTTTATTTTGGGGGGGGGGGGGCTTTTTTATTTTTATCAGGCTCTTAGATTAGGTGTAATTGTTTTTATTTTGGATAATTTCGTTTGTTAGTTTTTTGTATTTTAGTATTTTTAATTTTTTGTAATTTTAGAAAAAAAATTTTTTTAGTAGTGTTAGTTTTTTTAATGTGTAATTTAGTTTATTTAATTGGTAGATATTTTTATTTTAGTATAGTTATGTTAGGTCAATTGTTAGTTTAAACTTAGGTTTTTTTAATTTCACGGGTAAGTTTTTATTTATTTTAAGATAGTGATATTGTAATTTTAATTTAAAGATTTAAAGGGGGTTGTTAGGTTTAGGGGTTAATAGTTTAATTTAGTTTTTTTGCGATGTGGGGGGCTGGCGGTTTAGGGGTTAATAGGTTTATTTAGTGACATTGATGTGGGAGGCCAGAGGTTTAGGGGTTAATAACTTTATTTAGTGGCGGCGATGTCAGGGAGCGGCGGGATAGGGTTAATATCTTTATTATTTTGACGACGATGTTGGGGTGCGGGGGAATAGGGGTTAATAACTTTATTATAGTGATGGCAATAACGGGGAGCGGCAGAATAGGGGTTTATAACTTTCATTAGTGCCGGCGATGTCGGGAGCGGCAGATTAGGGGTTAATAAATTTAATTTAGGGTTTGCTATGTGGGAGGGCGGAATAGGGGTTAATAGGTAGTTTATGGGTGTTCGTGTACTTTCTAAAATTTTAGCTATGAGTTTTGTGTAACAGTTTTGTTGCACAAAACTCATAACTACGGCTCTCGGATGGCGGTATGAATCGTGTCAGTATAGGCTGTAACTCAAGCATTTTAGCCTCACCGCACAACCTGTAATACCAGTGCTATGGAAATCCCGTGCAAAAACGTAATTTTTTGAGTGCGGGATTGATGTTGCGTTACGTGGTAAAATGCTTGTGGTATATCTATAACGACAAGATTCGTAATGGCTGCGTTTCAGTTTTTACGCTGAAATGGCCATTTTTTCAGCGTTAAAACCGTAACGCACATCTCGTAATCTAGGTGTAAGTTTGATAATAGAAGTCAATTGGAGAGGTTTTTTTTTTGGGGGGGCTGTGTCTGAATCATGAAAGAACATTTTTGTGTTTCATGTCACTGGAGAGGGAATGTGTATCTGACATTTGCAAAACAATATTTCTGCGATATTTCTAACGACCCTTGTTACTGTTATAATTAGTAACTAATTTCTTTCCCTGAAATTGATACAAAATCCATCAAAATAATATGAAAGTATATGAAGCTGAGATTCCATTGCCCTTGAGATTACAAGTGGAGCCCTAATGGCCGTGATATCAATATCATTGAACTGCGCTAAAATCAGCTCGCTAATTGATATTACAAGAGAAGGATTAGTGCGGCCATCATCACTTAGCATACCATTTTTTTTTTAAATGGATATTGCAGGAAAGCTAAATATCCCTCTGGATGAAAGTTATGACGTTCACTTGAGAGGAGCACAAAATAGCACTAGAAGAATTAGTGTGACCTGAGACCTAATGTAAAGTGTTATGGTTAAAATGAAAGTTAAAACGTACTAGATTCAAGCTATCTTCTCCACTGCTGAATACAATATATCCTTACAGCGTCTGTACCGCAATGCCAGCCTCCCAATAAGGAAGGCAACTGCATTTAAACAAATAATTTAAATGAGGCGTGTAAGTAATTAAAGTCCATTTATACTTGCAAGAGAAAAATATTCAAAGTTTCATAATAATGTATGCTCTCTGACATATAAATATCCACGGCTTTAGAGATTCATTCAAACGTAACATTTATTGTATAAGTGAAAAATAAAACAGACCAGTTAGATGCACTCATACCGCCGACCCCTGTGTCATCTCATGCGTTTTGACGAAGCTTTATCAAAGATGACTACTCTATACATGGAGAACCTCAGATAGTTTAATCTCACTTACTTATATGTCACACCAAGTCCTCCTATAAGAACAGATGTATAGGCATATTTGGCATATTTAAAAATCTGTGGTATATGACGTAAGTTGTTACTAACAAAATTAAAGGAGTATTTCAGTCAATATGTAATCGGCTGACACAATACTATTCACCAATTACTATTCTATAGATTACAATTGTGGATCCCAAAGGGTATCCTAGTATAATATATATATAAATTGTCAGCCTGTAAACCCAAGTAATTATATTCACTTTTATATCATTTATCTGTCACATGAATTATCGTAATATTCAGGCAAACAGTTTTTAATTGGTACATTCACAAACATGAAAAGAAACATTAATTTACCTGTACTACAATGTATTTGAAACGTGTGAGATGACACAGGGGTCGGAGCTATGAGTGCATCTTACTGGTCTGTAGTTTTATTTGTTACTATATAAATAAACTATATAAATGTTATGTTTTAATGAAAAAAAATATATACACACACACACACACACACATAAATATACACATTTGTACCCTTTTCAGTTAAATTCCTTATATGCTATATCAGATTTAAATAATTTTAATGCGTTTTTATGGTGGTTTCTTTTGTTATAAAAAAAAACTTAATATTCCTATGTATTTCACATAGAAAAAATAAAATTATATATATATATATATATATACTGTATATATATATATATACAGTATCTCACAAAAGTAAGTACACCCCTCACATTTTTGTTAATATTTTATTATATCTTTTCATGTGACAACACTGAAGAAATTACACTTTGCTACAATGTAAAGTAGTGAGTGTACAGCCTGTATAACAGTGTAAATTTGCTGTCCCCTCAAAATAACTCAACACAAAGCCATTAATGTCTAAACCATTGGCAACAAAAGTGAGTACACCCCTAAGTGGAAATGTCTAAATTGGGCCTAAAGTGTCAATATTTTGTGTGGCCACCATTATTTTCCAGCACTGCCTTAAGCCTCTTGGGCATAAAGTTCACTGGAGTCCTCTTCCACTCCTCCATGACGACATCATGAAGCTGGTGAATGTTAGAAACCTTGCGCTCCCCCTCCTTCCGTTTGAGGATGCCCAACAGATGCTCAATAGGGTTTAGGTCTGGAGACATGCTTGGCCAGTCCATCACCTTCACCTTCAGCTTCTTTAGCAAGGCAGTGGTCATCTTGGAGGTGTATTTGGGGTTGTTATCATGTTGGAATACAGCCCTGCGGCCCAGTCTCTGAAGGGAGGGGATCATGATCTTCTTCAGTATGTCACAGTACATGTTGGCATTCATGATACCCTCAATGAACTGTAGCTCCCCAGTGCCGGCCCAGACCATGACACTCCCATTACCATGCTTGACTGTAGGCAAGACATACTTGTCTTTGTACTCCTCACCTGGTTGCCGCCACACACGCTTGACACCATCTGAACCAAATAATCTTATCTTGGTCTCAAAGGACCACAGGACATGGTTCCAGTAATCCATGTCCTCAGTCTGCTTGTCTTCAGCAAACTGTTTGCGGGCTTTCTTGTGCATCATCTTTAGAAGAGACTTCTTTCTGGGACGACAGCCATGCAGACCAATTTGATGCAGTGTGTGGCATATGGTCTGAGCACTGACAGGCTGACCCCCCACCCCTTCAACCTCTGCAGCAATGCTGGCAGCACTCATACATCTATTTCCCAAAGACAACTTCTGGATATAATGCTGAGCACGTGCACTTAAATTCTTTGATCCACCATGGTGAAGCGTGTTCTGAGTGGAACCTGTCCTGTGAAACCGCTGTATGGTCTTGCCCACCATGCTGCAGCTCAGTTTCAGGGTCTTGGCAATCTTCTTATAGCCTAGGCCATCTTTATGTAGAGCAACAATTCTTTTTTTAGATCCTCAGAGAGTTCTTTGCCATGAGGTGCCATGTTGAACTTCCAGTGACCAGTATGAGAGAGTGTGAGAGCGATAACACCAAATTTAACACACCTGCTCCCCATTCACACCTGAGACCTTGTAACACTAACAAGTCACATGACACCGGGAAGGGAAAATGGCTAATTGGACCCAATTTGGACATTTCCACTTAGGGGTGTACTCACTTTTGTTGCCAACGGTTTAGATATTAATGGCTGTGTGTTGAGTTATTTTGAGGGGACAGCAAATTTACACTGTTATACAGGCTGTACACTCACTCCTTTACATTGTAGCAAAGTGTCATTTCTTCAGTGTTGTCACATGAAAAGGTATAATAAAATATTTACAAACATGTGAGGGGTGTACTCACTTTTGTGAGATACTGTGTGTATGTATATGTGTATATATATATATATATATATATATATATATATATATATATATATATATATATATGTATATTTAAACCTAAAAGTAACTTTTTCTCCTAAGTGAAAAGCATAGGAATTTCAAATATTCTTAATGCACCTTCGACTTTAGCACAGTTCTCAGAGCGCAGTTTCTGGTCAGCGTCTGAGCGATAAAAGGAAAAGGCATTTGTAGTGTGCTCCATGGAAGTCAATGAAAAAAGGGAGTTTACGTGGTCACAATATCTGACCTCCAGATGTTAATGCACTTGTGTCTTTTCCTTGCGCGCTAAATTTGTACTTTTAACTTATAATACCAGCGATTACATAGGAGCGCTATTGATTTACCTTGAGCGCAGTTAGCACTCAAGAGTGATAAAAATGTATCTGTCCACTTGTAATCTGGGCCAAAAATGTTGTGTAGTAAATTAAAATTGTAATGTACTTTCATTATTTATTTTTTTAAACTTTTTTCCTGTAAGTTAAAGGGACAGTCTACTCCAGAAATGTTATTGTTTAAAAAGATAGATAATCCCTTTATTACCCATTCCCCGGTTTTGAATAACCAACACTGTGATATTAATGCACTTATTACCATACAGCTAGATTACAAGTTTTGTATTATGACTCAAATTGTATCGTTATTGAATACACTGCGTTCCTCTGGATCTCACTAATATACTACCTTCTTAACTTACTCAATTAAAACGTTATCCCCTCAAAAAACGTTCAAATCACTAAAATTGGAAAAGAGCATATATAGAGTAGCGCCCCAACTATACTCAGGGCTGAAGGTTAAATAAAAGCAGATATAAGTAAAACTTATATAAATTCAGTTATAATTTATTAATCTAAAATAAAAATACCGAAAATCCCAAATAATAAATTCTTATTTCAAACCTCTGTATATACAAAATATTTATTGAAGCATGATATGTATCACCTAAAAAATTAAAAATCAATCCTAAACAAATAATCCTAAACAAACAATTTATCTAATAACAATAGTTGTGGCCACAACTTTATATTTATATGATAAAATCGAGTGATATTTATTTCCAAACTCTGATCCTTTATAGGCAGTAAGAGGACTCTTATAAATGTCCTGATTAGCTCACAGTTTGCAATTCTCCTTTTGGGATTTATAAGGATACTATATTCTCAATATTAGTATTAGTGTTGTTAAATAGTTTCTAACCGCTTTAACTTTTAAAAGAGAAAACGCTCTTACCTCGTCTGTGTCTCCTATTTTTCTTAGGCGGCTTCTTAATTCAAGCCTTACCTGGACACTTTTGAGCGATTCTCTGTAGTTATTGGGTATCGTGGAAAGCTGAATAAGTAAATTGTAGTCCTGACAGCTGCAGCTTGTCTTTGCGATATGCTCCTAGTTCAATTTCTTCTG
This sequence comes from Bombina bombina, assembly GCF_027579735.1. Lineage (NCBI taxonomy): Eukaryota > Metazoa > Chordata > Amphibia > Anura > Bombinatoridae > Bombina > Bombina bombina. The sequence continues at coordinate 1,425,465,232 of NC_069500.1, forward strand.
ATGTTGTAGTAGTCAATTCAAAGAGCAGAGTTGTAATCCTTCCTTCACTTCTTTTACAAGTTAAAGCGGTTAGAAAGTGAATGGTAAAAAGAGACTGTTTGGATACAAAGGAGAACACTTAATTTCTTGCACAAATACTGAGAATTATTGTTACAAGTGTCATAACTCTGCAAAGTTTCTAACCGGCATTGGAAATTCAAATAAGGGAGTTGTCCAAATACCAACAGCTGATTGGTTCTGTGATCTAAAACTGACTGTGAAAACCTAACGGCTACAGTGACGCTACCCGGTGTGTATATACTCAATTGAAACTATTTAACAACACTAATACTAATATTGAGAATATAGTATCCTTATAAATCCCAAAAGGAGAATTGCAAACTGTGAGCTAATCAGGACATTTATAAGAATCCTCTTACTGCCTATAAAGGATCAGAGTTTGGAAATAAATATCACTCGATTTTATCATATAAATATAAAGTTGTGGCCACAACTATTGTTATTAGATAAATTGTTTGTTTAGGATTATTTGTTTAGGATTGATTTTTAATTTTTTAGGTGATACATATCATGCTTCAATAAATATTTTGTATATACAGAGGTTTGAAATAAGAATTTATTATTTGGGAATTTCGGTCTTTTTATTTTAGATTAATAAATTATAACTGAATTTATATGTTTTACTTATATGTGCTTTTATTTAACCTTCAGCCCTGAGTATAGTTGGGGCGCTACTCTATATATGCTCTTTTCCAAATTGTATCGTTATGGCCCATACCGCATCAATTTCCCTAACGCAGCCATTACAAGTTTGAAAAACTTCAATAGCGCAACAAGAATCACCATGTACACACAAATCCATTCCGTTATCCAAGACCAGTAGTTATTGATATATCGCCACCAAAAACCTTCACAAATCAAAGTACAAAGTACACTTACACTCATACAAACACTCTACAATAAATTAATTTTTTTTTTTTTATGAATTAAAAATATAACGGATCAAAGATACGAGATCTCTGGTGTTAGAAAAAATGCACACAAACCCATTTTACATTGACTTACATAGACATACATGAACATACACTCATTTAGTTACATCTACGTACAAATATCATCACATACATACAGAAATCGATACATACAAACAATATACAGCAGATTACGTACACAATTTATTTTTATAAATATGAAATTATCACAATTTCATGTACTTTTTCACAGAATGACATGACGTCACTCACTTTGCGCTCAACAGGAGTGTTGGAAGTTTTTTTCTTTCAATTTCTCTCCTCCACTGACCTTTATGAGGAATACGTGCTCATGCACGCGACCGGCCTTTTTCCGTAATGCACGCAATATTTTTCTCTTTTTAAAGTCGTAATACCGTCGTTATACGGGTTGCGCTAATTCATGCATTCTTGCGTAGGTCGCGCAATGAAAATAAACAACAAAATACACTATTTGGTACTGGAGTTATGTGTTTTACATGTGTGACCATCAGTACAAGCTCAAAATCTTTTAGGAAATTACATTACATCAACTATAAATCACAATCAATTGTATCATCACAAATACGAAATCAGTTTCAAGAATTAACACATATTTAAACGGACATAAAACAACATTTTTAGATTTCATTATTCAGAAACAGTAGGCAATCTTAAACAGTTCTCTCATTTACGTCTCTTATATCATTTGATTTATTCTCTTCATCTCCTTTGATTAACAGCATATCTAGATAGGCTCAGTAGATGATGATTGGTGGCTGCACATAGATGCCTTCTGTGATTGCCTCACACATGTGCATTACAATTTATTCAACAAACAATGTATAAACAATTACCAGATTTACATCATAGAAGTACATTGGAAGATTGTTTAAAATTGTATTTGTACTCTGAATCATGAAAGATACATTATGGCTTTAGTGTCCTTTTAAGATCAGGATTTTAACATAAATATACCATTATGAATTTTTTATATTTCAAAGATATCATTAGAAAATATTAAATTTGTCGCTATTTTGGAAAGAACAACAATGCTATACTGCTTTATATAAATGAACATATGTGTGAGAGAATCACAATACATACATAGATGTACATAACACACATCACACAACAACAATGCTATACTGCTTTATATAAATCAGCATATGTGTGAGAGAATCACAATACATATGTATATGTACATAACACACATCACACAACAACAATGCTATAGTGCTTTATATAAATCAGCATATGTGTGAGAGAATCACAATACATACATAGATGTACATAACACACATCACACAACAACAATGCTATACTGCTTTATATAAATCAGCATATGTGAGAGAGAATCACAATACATACATAGATGTACATAACACATCACACAACAACAATGCTATACTGCTTTATATAAATCAGCATATGTGGGAGAAAATTACCATACATACATAGATGTACATAACACACATCACACAACAACAATGCTATACTGCTTTATATAAATGAACATATGTGGGAGAGAATTACCATACATACATAGATGTACATAACACACATCACACAACAACAATGCTATACTGCTTTATATAAATCAGCATATGTGGGAGAGAATCACAATACATACATAGATGTACATAACACACATCACACAACAACAATGCTATACTGCTTTATATAAATGAACATATGTGGGAGAGAATCACAATACATACATAGATGTACATAACACACATCACACAACAATAACGCTATACTGCTTTATATGTCAGCATATGTGGGAGAGAATCACAATACATACATAGATGTACATAACACATCACACAACAACAATAACGCTATACTGCTTTATATAAATCAGCATATGTGGGAGAGAATCACAATACATACGTATATGTACATAACACACATCACACAACAACAATGCTATACTGCTTTATATAAGTCAGCATATGTGTGAGAGAATCACAATACATATGTATATGTACATAACACACATCACACAACAACAATGCTATACTGCTTTATATAAATCAGCATATGTGGGAGAGAATCACAATACATACATAGATGTACATAACACACATCACACAACAACAATGCTATACTGCTTTATATAAATCAGCATATGTGGGAGAGAATCACAATACATACGTATATGTACATAACACACATCACACAACAACAATGCTATACTGCTTTATATAAATCAGCATATGTGTGAGAGAATCACAATACATACATAGATGTACATAACACATCACACAACAACAATGCTATACTGCTTTATATAAATCAGCATATGTGGGAGAGAATCACAATACATACATAGATGTACATAACACGCATCACACAACAACAATGCTATACTACTTTATATAAATCAGCATATGTGGGAGAGAATCACAATACATACATAGATGTACATAACACATCACACAACAACAATGCTATACTGCTTTATATAAATCAGCATATGTGGGAGAGAATCACAATACATACATAGATGTACATAACACATCACACAACAACAATGCTATACTGCTTTATATAAATCAGCATATGTGGGAGAGAATCACAATACATACATAGATGTACATAACACATCACACAACAACAATGCTATACTGATTTATATAAATCAGCATATGTGGGAGAGAATCACAATACATACATAGATGTACATAACACACATCACACAATAACAATGCTATACTGCTTTATATAAATCAGCATATGTGGGAGAGAATCACAATACATACATAGATGTACATAATACACATCACACAATAACAATGCTATACTGCTTTATATAAATCAGCATATGTGTGAGAGAATCACAATACATACACAGATGTACATAACACACATCACACAACAACAATGCTATACTGCTTTATATAAATGAACATATGTGGGAGAGAATCACAATACATACATAGATGTACATAACACACATCACACAACAACAATGCTATACTGCTTTATATAAATCAGCATATGTGGGAGAGAATCACAATACATACGTATATGTACATAACACGCATCACACAACAACAATGCTATACTGCTTTATATAAATCAGCATATGTGGGAGAGAATCACAATACATACATAGATGTACATAACACACATCACACAACAACAATGCTATACTGCTTTATATAAATCAGCATATGTGGGAGAGAATCACAATACATACGTATATGTACATAACACACATCACACAACAACAATGCTATACTGCTTTATATAAATCAGCATATGTGGGAGAGAATCACAATACATACATAGATGTACATAACACACATCACACAACAACAATGCTATACTGCTTTATATAAATCAGCATATGTGGGAGAGAATCACAATACATACGTATATGTACATAACATGCATCACACAACAACAATGCTATACTGCTTTATATAAATGAACATATGTGGGAGAGAATCACAATACATACGTATATGTACATAACACACATCACACAACAACAATGCTATACTGCTTTATATAAATCAGCATATGTGGGAGAGAATCACAATACATACACAGATGTACATAACACACATCACACAACAACAATGCTATACTGCTTTATATAAATCAGCATATGTGGCTACGTATATGTACATAACACGCATCACACAACAACAAAACACACATTTATCTTTTTAATCATCACACAATAAGAATGTTGCAAAAAAAAAAAAAAACAGAACGAAGATTTGGAAAGTAGACAGGCATTTAGCTAATATGATGACATCATTCTAAGCTTTAACCATACAGATTCGAGCATTAGGACTGTACCACCCCTTTCATCAGTTTCTCACTCAATATTACATATACGTAGACGAGAGGTTTGGAAGATCTTCCTTATTATTGTGATTTCAATGGGACACGTAAAATATTAAAATCTCGCCAATCACTTATGTATAAAATATTATTTATGTCAGCCGTTACTTTATTGTTTTGCAACAATATTGCAGCAACATTGATCAATCTGATTCTATGCCATGTCTATGCACACATTATAGGTGTAAGGGGTGATTAAAAGATACGACACTCTATCTCTCAAAAGCTAATCCCAAAGGAAGTGAACCAACCTCTAAGGTTCACTATTGGATCAAAACAAAAAAGAAATGATTGGGATAGCGCTATGAATAGCTGAGAGTGAAAGAAGGGGGCAAAATAAATATGAGACTATATAATATTACATTGTAAATATTGGAATAAGGTGGGTGCTATCTAAACAGCGATAATGGATGAATTGGTGAATATATTAATGAAAAACGCAATAAATATTTATAGTTAAAATGAAATTAGCCTAAATTAGGCTTGATATGTATGATTCTATGGGTATAGTAGTATATTCTCAAGAATGGTTAGGTGATCGTGACCATAAAACAACCTACATTATCATTAATATATTCACCTATTCATCCATTATCGCTGTTTAGATAGCACCCAATATTTCCAATATTTACAATTTAATATTATATAGTCTCATATTTATTTTGCCCCCTTCTTTCACTCTCAGCTATTCATGGCGCTATCCCAATAATTTATTTTTTGTTTTTATGCACACATTATACACAAGTATGCACTTTGAATCAAGTTAGTGTGATTATAACAAATCGCATTTAATAAGTATTTGTTATGCATATGAACAAACATTATGAAGATGCACTGTGTGTTATATTTTACACTTTAACGCTTTCACATTACGATTTATTGGGGAAAAACTCAATTTCAACAAACCCCCCCCAAAAAACCCCACCCTCAGTTAGATTGTGTAGGTGCTGTTGGACAAGTTATGTACAAAAGACTCAGGCTCGGCATCTCCAAGAGAGGCGTGGGGAACGTCTGAGAATTAAGGGTCCTGGTGTTCACAGGGTGAAGCTCACCTTGGATAACATGAGCGACTTCGAGGTTTTTGACAATATAGGCTCAATAGACAGCAATTCTTGAGCCTGTATGATGTACTAAAGCCTTATCTGAAGCCATGCAGACGTACGCGCACTGCAATCCCTGGCATGTCCAAGATGCTTTGCTGCATACATGTCCTGGTGTCCTGAAGCTTTCAATCCGGAGAGGGGTACATATCTGGGTTGTCTCAGGGTACCGTCTCTGTGGTTTTGGAAAGGTTTTTGAATGCTATGACAAGAATTTGTAAGCTTTAAGTTGGATTCCCTCAAAATGAGGATGATTGGAGGCGACTCAAGAGGGAATTCTATGGAATAGATGAAATGCTGAATGTTTTTGGAACAATAGATTGCACCCATATTGCTCTGCGGGCTCCAGCAGAAGAGGGTCCCGAAATCGCAAACACTTTCATAGTTTGAACGTGAAGTTCGTTTGCGATGCACGGATGAGAATTATGAATGTGTTTGCGAATTTCGGGGGGCCCAGTCATGATGCCCATATCCTCAGGCAGTCCTCACTCTGGCAACAGACAGTTTCCCCATGGGTGGCTCGTTGGTGAGTACTTGTGCACAGCATGGTTCAGAAGTTAGACAATTGCCACTGTAATGTTTGCAAACAGTGTTTGTGTAATGTTCAAAATGTGCAGATATAGGATGCATTTTAACAACTTTTTGTCTCTTTCAGCAAATGTCTAGTTTTATCTCCAAACAGATATGTAGCAGGCCATAGTTAAAATGTGCAGATATAGGATGCGCTTTAACCATTTATTTGTCTCTTTCAGCAAAAGTCTAGTTTTAGCTTCAAACAGCTATGTAGTAGGTCATAGCTTAAATGTGCAGATATAGGGGGATATCTATCAAGCTGTCAACTATGCTGCATTCGCCGGCATCAATACGCTTTCCTAACATCGCGGCCCCGTATCTCAAATTCGCTCTCCTTATTTATGAAAAAATCTGGCAAAAAGACGCGCACCAAGTACGGAGCGATAAGCATCGGACTGTTGTTAAATAACAGTCATCAATCTCGCATCTATTTGGCTTTTTGCGAACTTTATTTATACCCTGTCACTATACGCTGCCACTATACTAAAATGTTTAACCCCTATCCCGCCACCCCCGACACCACAGCAACCTAAGTAAATGTATTAACCCCTAAACCTCTAGCCTCCCACATCACTACCACTAACTAAACCTATTAACCCCTAAACCGTCAGCCCCCCACATCGCCAAAAAATAAATTAAGCTATTAACCCCTAAACCTAACAACCCGCTAACTTTAAAATAAAATTACAACATCCCTATCTTTAAATAAATTTAAACTTACCTGTAGAATTAAAATAAACTATATTAAACTATTAATTAACGTACCCTTACTATTATAATACAATTAAATTAAACTAGCAATTAAATATAAACTAAATGACATATTAAAAAAACCCGAACCCTACTCAAATTACTTAAATATACTATTAAACTTTAGTAAAAGTACTAAATTACCACAAAAAAAAACGGCTAGATTACGAGTTTTGCGTTATGAGTGAAAAAGCAGCGTTATGGCTCTTTTTCTTTTTTGTAACTACCGCAGCTTTCAAAAAGTCATTTTTCAGTGGGACTTCCATAGCGCCGGTATTACGAGTTTGCCTGTCCAGCCAAAAAGTGAGCGGTACAGCCTATACCGTCAAGATCTGTACCGTAAACTGAAAGTCAGTAGTTATGGGTTTTACGCTACAAAGCTGTAACATAAAACTCATAACTAAAGTGCTAAAAAGTACACTAACACCCATAAACTACCTATTAACCCCTAAACCAAGGCCCTACCACATCGCAAACACTATTATAAAATTATGAACCCCTAATCTGCTGCTCCGGACATCGTCGCCACTATAATAAACATATTAACCCCTAAACCCCTGTACTCCCGCATCGCAAACACTAGTTAAATATTATTAACCCCTAATCTGCTGTCCCTAACATCGCCGCAACCTACATTACTGTTATTAACCCCTAATCTGCTGCCCCCAAAATCGCTGCCACTATACTAAAGTTATAAACCCCTAAACCTAACCCTAAGTGTAACCCTAACCCTAACACCCACTAACTTTAACATAATTAAAATAAATCTAAATAAAAATTACTATCATTAACTAAATAATTCCAATTTAAAACGAAATACTTATCTATAAAATAAACCCTAAGCTAGCTACAATATAACTAATAGTTACATTGTATCTAGCTTAGGTTTTATTTTTATTTCACAGGCAAGTTTGTATTTATTTTAACTAGGTAGACTAGTTAGTAAATAGTTATTAACTATTTACTAGCTACCTAGCTAAAATAAATACAAATTTAAATGTAAAATAAAACCTAACCTGAGTTACACTAACACCTAACCTTACACTACAATTAAATAAATTACATTAATTAAATACAATTAGCTAAATTACAAAAAAACAAACACTAAATTACACAAAAGGGCCTTTTGCGGGGCATTGCCCCAAAGAAATCAGCTCTTTTAGCTGTAAAAAAAAATACAAACAACCCCCCCAACATTAAAACCCACCACCCACACAACCAAACCCCCCAAATAAAATCCTATCTAAAAAACCTAAGCTGCCCATTGCCCTGAAAAGGGCAATTGGATGGGCATTGCCCTTAAAAGGGCATTTAGCTCTTTTTCAGCTTAAACCCTAAGGTAAAAATAAAACCCACCTAATAAACCCTTAAAAAAACCTAACACTAACCCCCGAAGATCCACTTACAGTTTTTGAAGACCGGACAATCATCCTCAACGAAGCAGCAGAAGTCCTCAGTGAAGCCGGCAGAAGTCTTCATCCAAGTGGGCCAAAGTCATCCAAGCTGGCAGAAGTCTTCATCCAGATGGCATCTTCTATATTCATCCATCCGGCGCGGTGCGGCTCCATCTTCAAGACATCCGGCGCGGAGCATCCTCTTCTCTTGACGGCTAACGAAGAATGAAGGTTCCTTTAAGGGACGTCATCCAAGATGGCGTCCCTTGAATTCCGATTGGCTGATAGAATTCTATCAGCCAATCAAAATTAAAGGTGAAAAAAATCAGCCAATAGGATTGAGCTTGCATTCTATTGGCTGATTGGAACAGTAATGTCAGATACCATTCTTTTCTTGATAGTTAATCTGAAAGGTGGTATATACCGTGTATATATTTGAATAGTAATTGATTGAACCGTTAAGATTTTAAAAATTATATTTATGATTACCAAGGCAATCATCTTAATCTATTTTGACATCAGTGATTACCTTTTTTCAAAGCCTATGTGGAGTGGCCATTTATATTAACTCATATTACACACTCCCATATTTTCCAATTGGTGGACTCTCCAAAGTCAATCCACAGGCATGTGTCTAATAGAACTCTGTTGTTCACATTTAATAATGCACTTGTGATGTGATCCAATGACAAGTACATCACATAATATCAATGCATCCATGTGTACTGATATATATTTTCTCAAAAAGAGAAATGTCATATTGTAAAATCATAAAGATTAGCACATAATGTTGACTTTGAAACATGCTTTTAAATGTTTTAATAAAATGTTACATAACAAATACCAGTGAGCAAACATACGCCTAGATTACGAGTTTTGTCGGTAAAGACCCGCGGTGCTAATGAGGCTTTTTTTTCCAGCGCACCCTTAAGCCAACGTTGGTATTACGAGTTGTCTGAATGGCTGCGTTAGCCTCAGAAAAGGAAGCGTTGAGCATAATTTAGCTTCCCTTCAACTCTCAATACCAGCGTTGCCTACAGTAGCAGTAAGCTGGAAAAACGTGCTCGTGCACGATATCCCCATAGGAAACAATGGGGCTGAGCTGGCTGAAAAAAACCTAACACCTGCAAAAAAGCAGCGTTCAGCTCCTAACACAGCCCCATTGTTTCCTAAGGGGAAACACTTTCTACAGTCTACACCTAACACCCTAACATGTACCCCGAGTCTAAACACCCCTACCCTTACACTTATTAACCCCTAATCTGCCGCCCCCGCTATCGCTGACACCTGCATTTTATTATTAACCCCTAATCTTCCGCTCCAGACACCGCCGCAACCTACATTATCCCTATGAACCCCTAATCTGCTGCCCCTAACATCGCCGACACCTATATTATATTTATTACCCTCTAATCTGCCCCCCCCAACGTCGCCGCCACCTACCTACAATTATTAACCCCTAATCTGCCGACCGGACCTCGCCGCCACTATAATAAATTTTATTAACCCCTAATCTGCCCTCCCTAACATCGCCGCCACCTACCGACAATTATTGACCCCTAATCTCCTGTCCCCAACGTCGCCGCTACTATAATAAAGTTATTAACCCCTAAACCTAAGTCTAACCCTAACACCCCCCTAACTTAAATATAATTTAAATTAAACAAAATAAATTTACTATCATTAAATAAATTAATTCTATTTAAAACTAAATACTTACCTATAAAATAAACCCTAATATAGCTACAATATAACTAATAGTTACATTGTAGCTATTTTAGGATTTATATTTATTTTACAGGCAACTTTGTATTTATTTTAACTAGGTACAATAGCTATTAAATAGTTAATAACTATTTAATTGCTACCTAGTTAAAATAATTACAAAATTACCTGTAAAATAAATCCTAACCTAAGTTACAAATACACCTAACACTGCACTATCAATAAATTAATTAAGGCCTAGATTTGGAGTTTGGCGTTAGCCGTGAAAACCAGCGTTAGAGGCTCCTAACACTGGTTTCTTACGGACTCCGGTATTTAGAGTTCATTTACCGACACTCAAAAATCACTCAACGCTCAAATTTCTACCGACACCTCAGACCCAGTAGTAAACATATACCGACAAAATAAACATTCACGAATCACAAAAAAAATATTACACAAACTACACTTACACTCATACAAACACTACACTATGTTTATTTTTAATATTTAATAATTTTTCATCAAAATACAAAGGATCAAAGTTGCGAGATCTCGGGTGTTAGAAAAAAAACTACACAAATCCATTTTCCCATTGACTTACATTGACACACGGGAAAATACCCTCATATACCTACATCTAACTAATAACATTATCACAAATATACACTCATCGATGCAGACAAACAATATACACCACATGAAATACAACAAATATTTATTTATTACAAAAAGAACACGATTTAGTTACTTTTTCACACAAGCTCATGACGTCACTCACTTTACGAGGAAAACCAGAAAAAAATTGACCAATTTTTAGAGCCTCCATTGACTTCTATTGGGAAGACGTGCTCGTGCACGCGAAACCCACATTTCCCTAACGCACGCAAATAGCGTGGACAGAAAAACTCCAAATACCAGCGCTAGAAAATACATGATTTTATGCGTTAGACCTAGCGATGATAAATAGATCAAGAAATGACTATTTCCCTATGGTGGATTTATGGATTTTAATTATTGAATATTCACAACACCATTAAATTGTTTCAGACTTTTATATTACATCAACTACATATCAACATCACTAGTAACAACATTTTATTTAGAAAAATATTACATTTAAACGGACACAAAAATAATGTAAACTTTTCAGGATTCACAAACACTACACAATGGGAAACAATTCTCATTTACCTTTATTATTGCATTTCAGTTATTCAACTCATATGCTTGCAGCAACAGCATATCTACATAGGCTTAATACATGATCAGTCATGGATGCACATACATTACTTTTAACATTCACTCATACATGTGCATTCAAATGATGGGGGAAAAACACATCACATTCTCTCGAGGAATCACAAAACACAACATATGGATTTTACTGTACTTTTAACATCATGATTCCATCACCAGAAACCATTAGGAATTACGTACAACAAGAACATCATTACACCAGATTACAGATGTCACTTTATGGGAAGGAACAACAATGCCAGACCGCTATATAGAAGTCAGCATATGTGGGACACAATCACAATATATACGTACATGTACATAACACGCATCACCCATCACGCAACCACAAAGCACACATTTAGATTTTATTCAGCACACAATAACAATGTAGCACAATACAACAACACAATGAGGATTTCAGAACTACATAGGCAGGTTAATAATATCATGACGTCATTAGAAGATTCAACCATACACATCACAGATTCACGACTGTTCCGCCCCTTTATGAACTTTAACACTCAATACTACAATACAACATATAGGTAAAGAACAGTTTGGAACAGCATTATTAGGGAGATTTGAATGGGACAATTAATAAATATTGTCAGATCGCAAATCACTTATATATATAATACTACAGATGACAGCCGGAAGTTATTCAGCATTAGTGCCATTTGAAAGGGACGCATACAATATTGACAGCTCGGCAATCACTTATCTACACAATACTACAGATGACAGCCGGAAGTTATTCAGTATTAGTGCGATTTTAATGGGACGCATACAATATTGACAGCTCGGCAATCACTTATATACACAATACTACAGATGACAGCCGGAAGTTATTCAGTATTAGTGCCATTTGAATGGGACGCATACAATATTTACATCTCGGCAATCACTTATATATACAATACTACAGATGACAGCCGGAAGTTCTTCAGTATTAGTGCGATTTGAAAGGGACGCATACAATATTGACAGCTCGGCAATCACTTATATATACAATACTACAGATGACAGCCGGAAGTTCTTCAGTATTAGTGCGATTTGAAAGGGACGCATACAATATTGACATCTCGGCAATCACTTATATACACAATACTACAGATGACAGCCGGAAGTTATTCAGTATTAGTGCCATTTGAATGGGACACATACAATATTGACACCTCGGCAATCACTTATATATACAATACTGCAGATGGCAGACGGGAAGTTCGCAATTATTATTGCGATTTTAAAGGGACGCGTACAATATTGACAGCTCGGCAATCACTTATATATACAATACTACAGATGGCAGACGGGAAGTTCGCGATTATTATTGCGATTTTAAAGGGACGCGTACAATATTGACAGCTCGGCAATCACTTATATATACAATACTACAGATGGCAGACGGGAAGTTCGCAATTATTATTGCGATTTTAAAGGGACGCGTACAATATTGACAGCTCGGCAATCACTTATATATATAATACTACAGATGACAGCCGGAAGTTCTTCAGTATTAGTGCCATTTTAATGGGACGCATACTATATTGACATCTCGACAATCACTTATATATACAATACTACAGATGGCAGATGTTACTTTATCGTTTACAAACAATGTTGCAGCAACATTGATCGATCACATTCGATGCACATTATACACAACTATGCACTTTCATTCATGTTAGCCTGGACGTGTGCTTGTTACTATAAGATCGCATTTAAGAAATATTGATTACGCATATGAACAAACATTACAAACATGCACTGTATGTGTGATATTTGACACTTTCACATTGAGATTCATTGGGGGAAAACAACATTTCAGCAAACAACAAAAAAACGCCCACTGTGAAAGCATTCGCGTCGCTCACATACAAACAAGTGAATACAATCAGCAATCATTACAAACTCAATACCATTGGACTAATTGTACTATAAATCCCCCAAACAACATGGCCAAAGCATCACTTGTGATCCACATCAGATCAAGTGCATACCTTGTTACGCTGTTTTGAAAGATGGATGACGATGACATGGTAGACACTGCTGGTGCTGCTATTGGCGAACTAGCTGTTGATCGAATCATGCAGCCTCGGCGGCTCAGACTGAGACGAAGGGGTCATCTGGTTCGAGGTCCTCGTGTCTACAGGGTGAGACCCACCTTGGAAAACATGAGCGACTTTGAGGTTTATGATAAGTATCGGCTCAATCGCGAACAGCTCATTGGCCTTTACGATCTTCTTAAACCTCATTTGGAGCCACGTATACAAATAAGGACTGCTGTTCCCGCCATGAGTAAGATGCTAAGCTGTCTATACGTCCTGGCCTCCGGGAGTTTTCAATCCGGAGAACTGTACATGCATGGCCTGGCTCAAGGTACATTCTCTGTGGTGTTTGATAACTTTCTGGACGTCATGGTACGTATCAGTAAGCATTACATAGGATTCCCACAGAATGATGGTGATTGGAGGCGCCTGAAGCGGGAATTGTCTTGGGAGCCATTGATTGTATCCACATTGCGCTGCGTGCTCCAATTGATGACTTGCCCTTCAGAAATCGCAAACATTTTCATAGCCTCAACGTGCAGTATGTTTGTGACGCACGGATGAGGATTATGCATGTGTGTGCGAATTTTGGAGGGGCTAGTCATGATGCCCGCATCCTCTCTCTGTCGTCCCTGTGGAGACCGTTTGAGGAAAGACGAATGCCCCCTGGTTATCTAGTTGGTGAGTATTTGTGCACAACATGGTTAATTAGTTTGACAATTGCCACTGTAGTTTTAAAATGTTAGCGTAATGTTCAGCTATAGGATGCAATTTAACCATTTATTTTTCCCAACGCTAATGTCTACTTTAAGTTCAATGCAGATATGTAGCATGTCTTACCTTAAATGCTCAGATAGAGAATGCAATGTAACCATGTAGTTAGCATTTTACACAAGGTTTGGTTTAGGAGAAATACGCATATGTAGCATGTCTTAGCTGAAATGGGAAGATATTAGCTCATGCAATTTAACCATGTCATTGTCTCTTTCCGCTAATGTCTTTTAGTTCAATGCAGATATGTAGCATGTCTTACCTTAAATGCTCAGATAGAGAATGCAATGTAACCATGTAGTTAGCATTTTACACAAGGTTTGGTTTAGGAGAAATACGCATATGTAGCATGTCTTAGCTGAAATGGGAAGATATTAGCTCATGCAATTTAACCATGTCATTGTCTCTTTCCGCTAATGTATTTTAGTTCAATGCAGATATGTAGCGTGTCTTACCTTAAATGCTCAGATAGAGAATGCAATGTAACCATGTAGTTAGCATTTTACACAAGGTTTGGTTTAGGAGAAATACGCATATGTAGCATGTCTTAGATGAAATGGGAAGATAGGGAATAATATTGAACTAGATTTTTTAATTTTACAAAAAAAATTTGATACTGGATTATCGTGTACAAAACTTTTTATTGGACTCAAAATACTATTTTGAGGATTCTGTTAGAATTATGTTCTGTTCATAATTTATAGGTGATTCTGGGTACATGAGCCGGCCTTGGCTCATTACCCCCTTGCGTAGCCCGACTGATGTGTCTGAGGAGCGCTACAATAGGGCTCATAAGAGAACCAGGGCGGTGGTTGAACGGATGTTCGGGCTCCTGAAGATGAGGTTCAGGTGCCTGGACAGGTCGGGAGGAGCCCTCCAGTACAACCCAAAGAAGGTGGCTAAGATCGTTGTAGCCTGTAGCGTCCTGCATAATATTGCACAGCGGGCTGGGATGCTGCAGGCCATCCCGGCGGACCGAAACCTCCTCAGAGATGAGGAGGATGATCCTGTTCTAGAGGGGCCATTCCGGGACGAGGGGCTCAATGTCAGAGCAGACATCATCAACCGCCACTTTAGACGGTAAAGAATAGAAGTTTGATTGGAGTATTGGCAATAGATGTGAACTCTAGGGAAATGACAAGTAGAGAATTGTGCAAACATGTTAGGATTGTTCATCAAATGCTAAAAATGTGTTTCATTTATTAATATAGGTGATGCTCTGGGCATTGGGTCCTGTAGCGAGTCTTTGCCACCTGGTTTTTAAAGAGGACATCAGATGGTAAGTATAAATGTATGGACTGTTGCTGGCATGAATTGTACACAAATACATCATATGGCATACATTTTTAAAACTAGTATTTAGTTTACACATTACTTAAAATGTAAATACTCAGAAAGGGATCCTCTAGCATGACTATGGTTCAATGTCACACATTAGAGGTTTGTTCCGCTCAATATGACTCATCTTCACACTTGATAGAAAATAACACAAGATGCTACACACGCTTAGTAAGCTAGTGACAGAAATTTATTCTGAAATGGGGGGTGGGAGAGGGGTACAGAACTGATTCACACACTTGTAGTAATTTTTATTAAACTTTTTCTGCCATTAGGGAGCTGACTTAATCTAAAGACTGAAAGGGAAGAATTAGAAGCCTGACAGTGAAGATTGCCCATACTGACAGTGGAAAAAGCCAAGATTGAAATTGAAGTATAACAATGGGATCATGTCTGGCATTATCTTTCCAATCTGCTGACCTTGAAAACCATACAAAGACATGTTCACATGGTAAGTGCCAACTATTTGATAGAATAAGGCTGTGGAGGCATCCTATTGGAGACACTTAGATGATTTTCTAATTTTTAGATGGTATTTCACAGTCCTCTATTTTTGAAATGATGAATAAGAAACCTATTGAAGATCAACTGTTTACCCCTGAATTGACTTTCAAAGACCATGCATTATCCAGGTTGGTGTACCAATGCATGCTAGTTAAGAATCACAGGAAGAATGTTGAATATTAGTAGCTTACATACATTAGTCATATTTAGTTCTTAATTAGATATTTAGGGATCACAATCAGACACTTAGATGATTTTACTTTTTTAGATGGGATTTCACAGTCCTCTATTTTTGAAATGATGAATAAGACACCTATTGAAGATCAACTGTTTACCCCTGAATTGACTTTCAAAGACCATGCATTATCCAGGTTGGTGTACCAATGCATGCTAGTGAAGAATCACAGGAAGAATGTTGAATATTAGTAGATTACATACATTAGTCATATTTAGTTCTTAATTAGATATTTAGGGATCACAATCAGACACTTAGATGATTTTACTTTTTTAGATGGGATTTCACAGTCCTCTATTTTTGAAATGATGAATAAGACACCTATTGAAGATCAACAGTTTACCCCTGAATTGACTTTCAAAGACCATGCATTATCCAGGTTGGTGTACCAATGCATGCTAGTGAAGAATGTTGAATATTAGTAGCTTACATACATTAGTCATATTTAGTTCTTAATTAGATATTTAGGGATCACAATCAGACACTTAGATGATTTTACTTTTTTAGATGGTATTTCACAGTCCTCTATTTTATGAATTGATGAATAAGACACCTATTGAAGATCAACTGTTTACCCCTGAATTGACTTTCAAAGACCATGCATTATCCAGGTTGGTGTACCAATGCATGCTAGTTAAGAATCACAGGAAGAATGTTGAATATTAGTAGCTTACATACATTAGTCATATTTAGTTCTTAATTAGATATTTAGGGATCACAATCAGACACTTAGATGATTTTACTTTTTTAGATGGTATTTCACAGTCCTCTATTTTATGAATTGATGAATAAGACACCTATTGAAGATCAACTGTTTACCCCTGAATTGACTTTCAAAGACCATGCATTATCCAGGTTGGTGTACCAATGCATGCTAGTGAAGAATGTTGAATATTAGTAGCTTACATACATTAGTCATACTTATTTCATCATTAGATATTTAGGGATCACTATCAGAAAAAGGAATACATATTATAGTTGATATAGAGGTATTTGAATGGACATGAAATATTACATTTATGTTCAGCATATATATATATTATTGAAATGTGATATACATTATTATGTATAATTAGAAATTCTGATCTTTAAATTTATTTTTTAGTACACAATATAATGGTGTATGTTTTTTTTTTTTATAAAAAAAAAATTTAATTAATAAATATCTTTAAAAAATGTTGAACAAAGTTAGAGCATAGACACAAGATGATTGTAAATGTATTTTATGAATATTTGACAACGTGTGTATTAACTTTGTTAAATTTTTGTTTTTTTATTTCAGATTGTCATCTGATGACTTCCAGGAATATTTTTTTGTTTTTGTTTCTGAAACTTTTAATTTTTTAAATGGTAATAATAAACATTTTATTATTAAATACACTCTTTTGAACAGATTATAATAAATATCCATATAATCTGTCAATAAAAAACAATTTGACTCCCATGACTGGTAGTTGGCTATTTGACAAGCACATGCATAAGATCAAATAATGCATTAATTTTTTTAAAATCCACTGATTCAGAGAATATTACATTAAACTATCTTTTTTAAATTAATTGGGGAGTGAGATCCATCGATGCTTTTCTTTGGAAATTCTTAGATGTTAAAATAATTTTGGATATGTAGTCAAAATTTGTCATAAATTATTTGTTTTCACTTTTAAGAAGGGGAAGTGGTTCAATTACATTAAAGTGACAGTGTTGTTGAATGTAAAATTAATTTTATAAGATCTTGTATCTTCCTTAGGTATCTCAAAACATTATTTTCGAAATTATTTTAATTTTTACTGTTATAAATGGTAGGTCATTTAACTTGATATTTTTCACAAGCTAGTTATTGGATGCCAGGTTAATCGATGTAATTTTCTAGTGGAGTCATTTAACTATAGTTATTCATATTATGTAGTTTTTAAAATCTTACCTTTTGGGTTAGACATCACATATCTATATATAATTTTCATTCCCCTTTAGTTTATTTTGACAATGTTAAATCCACATTCCATATGTTTTGGTCCTTAAAGGGACATTCACAAAGTATATTGTGTATTGATTTTTAAAAAATTCATAAAAGAATTTAAACATATTTAGAAAGTACTATAGAATTACATTCAGTCTTTAAATATACTTTTAAAAAAATACATCAATGCACATATCTTAGTCAATTAGATAAGGCATCTATGTGCAACCAACAATCAGCATCAAAATAGCCTATGTAGATATGTATTTAATCCAAGAATATATATTATTACAATCTAATGATTGAATACCAAAACATATTAAGTTGTTCAAATATTATAATCTTATCCAAAATGCATACATAACAGATAGCTTAATGTCCCTCTAAGCTGAAGACTCCAAAATACCTCCTTTACAATATATATATTTCAGTCAGTGTGTAAAACAATCCAGAAGTTAATCTAAATTTGCTTTACTCATATGTTATACTAATTTAGCAAAAGGAAGGTGCCTAGGTTTCTGATATTTTAAGCATTATTGTGAAATGTTTATTTAAAGGGACATGAACTCAAAATATACTTAAAGGGAGACAGTTAAAAAATTAATGATTTATACATTCTGAATGAGTATTCTATTTTAATCAACTTTAAAACTTGTCTCATATTATGAATGCTCCTTGTGATGTTGCTATCATTACTTTAAAAATAAGGCATTAAATAGATAATTTATTTGCTTCAGTACTCTGGACAGAACTTGGTTTTTTTGGTTGGATTAATTTATCCAACAATCATCAAGGACAACCCAGGTTTTTGGAAACAATTGTCCGTAATCTAAAATATCATTATTGATTTGCAAAGAAAGATAACAAGATAATTCTTAACATTTGAGAATCGGATTAAATTATAAAGTTGTTTAACATTTCATGCTCAATCTGAATCATGAACGCTAAATTTGTTTGGACAGTGTCCCTTTAAGAGATTTAAAGAGTGTATTTACTTCTCTTCTTATCTTGACATACTTTGCTTGAAAAGCATATTGAGATAGGCTCAGTAGATGAAGATTGGTGGATGCACAGAGATGCCTTATGTGATTGGCTCAACCATGTGCATTTAAATTTCTTCTGTTGAGGATATCTAAATACTAAGATAAATTGAGTTACATTTTAAAGTCTAAACAATTTTCTATCTCTACAGATCATTTGATACAATTGTTTGTTTGTAATGTCTATTTAAAAATAAAGACGCCATTGCACAATATCATATATGAGCACTTCAGACAAATACAAGCTCGAGGTTTATTTACTAATAACAAACAAACCTGTAGTTTAACATTTATAAACAGATTATCCAAGTTACTGACATTATAACCTGAATTTGAACATTCAGAAATATTGCGTGGGAAACGCATCTTGAAACACCAGATTAGCATCTTTAAACATTAGTCTAATGTCACGCAATAGCACACAATCAATGTGCATTATGAAATACATTTAATAGAGCAATATCAATACTTCACAATAAGTCAAGAAATGGATTTTATGAACAATAAAGACATACAATATTAAATGTGTATTTGTATTAAAGAAACAGACCGTTATTAAACAGAGAAATGTCTACAACATTTAATAATGTGACAGTATTAGATTTTAAAGAGAATTTAATCATTAATATTTAACGGATCACGGATATTAAATCTGCGTCACACATATCCGCATGACAGGCCCATGAGTTACAAATAAGTCTACATGAAAAATGAAGTTACAGCACCACCAGGAGGTATGTGTAAGGAAGTTACTAAGATATGAAACATTAAGGAACGGCCAATCAGAGTTAATCACACAAACACAACTTGAGTCAGGATGGTCTCACAGACATTCTAACAATATTTCAAACTTTTATCCAATCAGATGTACAGATAACTTGTCCCATGGTGCATCTCATGTTTACTTCACCATATAAAAGTCCATTACACGTTGCCATCTTTGTCAGTTCTCTAATGCCTGCAGGCAGTTTATATTATTATAATATATTTATTGGACAACCCAGCAGGCATGTCACCTCCCAGGTTCACCAAGCAGGAGAGCGCTGCACTGGTCCACGCCGTCAAGGACTTTTATCCCCAGCTGTTTGGGAACAAGAGGAGGTTGACAGATGCGCACGTTAAGAAGGCCCTCTGGGAGTCTATCACCAATGCGGTTAGATTGGTGTGTGACGTCCAGAGGAGCCAGGATCAAATCATGAGGAGATTCGGAGATATGAGGTTGCGCTTAACAAAAAAAGTCAACCTCATAAGGGACTGGGTACAAGCCCGTAAAAGAGGGGGCAAAAGAGAGGCCCCGCGGAAACTGTACCTACTCCCTTATGAGGTGACTTTATGCAAGCTCCTCAATCTCCGGGTCCCCAAAAGATTTAGATCCTCGGCCTCCTCTTCTTCCCTCCCAGCTGCGGGATCTGAAAGTCCTGACGCGGGGGCCAGGGCAGCTGCTTCTCCGTCCGGTGGCCTAGGAGGAGATGATGGAGAATCTGAACCAGGTAATTATCCAACTTCATATAATATCTTAATATTTTTTATTTAAAAAAAAAATGTGTATATAGTCAGATACTAAACCTATCCAGATCTCACAACATACACTACATATGATGTTTAGATATCTGATTTTAGATTAGTGACACATGAAATAGGAATGATGTTTCTTGCGCTCTACAGAATATGCGTCACAGAGCGAAAATGGAATTGCGTATACACGTTAACATGGGTTTGCTGTAAGTGGCATTGCTTTATACATGTTGGTCAAATGACGGAATGCGTAATTCCGCTTTGAATCATTGCGCAATGATCGCGAAGATGGAATTTCGCATACACGTTAACATGGGTTTGCTGTAAGTGGCATTGCTTTATACATGTTGGTCAAATGACGGATGCGTAATTCCGCTCTGAATCATTGTGCAATGATCGCGAAAATGGAATTTCGCATACACGTTAACATGGGTTTGCTGTAAGTGGCATTGCTTTATACATGTTGGTCAAATGACGGATGCGTAATTCCGCTTTGAATCATTGCGCAATGATCGCGAAAATGGAATTTCGCATACACGTTAACATGGGTTTGCTGTAAGTGGCATTGCTTTATACATGTTGGTCAAATGACGGATGCGTAATTCCGCTTTGAATCATTGCGCAATGATCGCGAAAATGGAATTGCGCATACACGTTAACATGGGTTTGCTGTAAGTGGCATTGCTTTATACATGTTGGTCAAATGACGGATGCGTAATTCCGCTTTGAATCATTGCGCAATGATCGCGAAAATGGAATTTCGCATACACGTTAACATGGGTTTGCTGTAAGTGGCATTGCTTTACACATGTTGGTCAAAATGAAATGTGAATTATTATATATGTGAAGAATACAGTATTCTTATTTTCAATATTATACATAATAAAAAAAGAAGAATACAAAAAAATTATAACATATGCCCATCAATTGATGAGAATGAAATAACACCAAAAAATAATTTAAGCTACAATAAACAACACAACTGATTGAAAATAAGAGTACAGGATATATTTATCATGAATTGAATTGAGGAAACAATTAACTCATGGGACTACCAAAGGATTAATAGTTTTTAATTGATTTGCTAATAATGTAAAGATTTAAAACATGGCATGATTTGTATTAATGATATCCAATCCTCATTTAATATATTACAGATCTGGATGTTGGTGCTGGATCCTCAAGGCAGGGCTTGTCACAGTATGGTATGTCTCATTTTAATTGACATTTATCTTAGAAACATGGACAGAACATTACATACTAAATCCACATTGTTCAATATTTATATGTATCTGCAAAATGGATTTTAAAACATTTTGCAAATAAGAATAAATAAATAAAAAAAATAGGATTACATTTTAAGACTACTCTGATTTTTTTTAGAATTTAAGATATCCCATCGATTCTGGATGTCTTAATTTTAATGTAAGATTCTTTGAATGTCCAATTTATATTCTTCCCTTGTGTATTGCTTAATCTTATTTGTCTAAATTTTTAAATAATACACACAATTTTGCATATGTTTAGATTTTAAAAATATAGATTCAATTTTTGTAATTGATCACGTCATTTAAGGGACATGCCAACTAAATTTTACATAGAATTATTTTTAAACGTGATTTTATTGTTTTGTTTAAACATTTTATGAGCTACATTGGTTCAGTCTATTGTTTTAGTTCATAAAAAAATTAATGGATTTTGGTTTAGGTTAAACAATGCATTACTGGTATTATCTGGCTGTTTTTCTATGCATAAATTTGCAAATTTCAAAAAATTAAAATCATGTGTTCAGATAACAGTAGTACATAGTTTAAAAAGGTATACAATTACACATTTAGAGCTTCATGTCCCTTTAATAGATGAAAATTAAATAATTCTTAGGATATCCTTAAATAACATATTAGATTGGAATTGCATGCTCAATCCCATTCATTACATCAACATATGGAGTAGAGAATTCATTAACACCAACCTTGTCAAATCAATATAATTTTATATTAAAGGGATACTGAGCTAAAATTATTAATGTTGTCATTCAGATAGAGCATGCAATATTAATCAACATTTAAATATAATACTATAATCATATGTGAAATATTCTATTGCTAAATGTATTTTAAAATCAAGAATGTACGTTTATCTGCAGCTCAATTTTGGTTGACCAACCTGGGTTTTGATTGATGATTGGTGGATACCTTCAACAAACAATATTTATTGAATCCAATATTGCTTATCTGCCTTTAAGATTAAAATGTAGCAACATTCAAATTATAATAGGAGTCAATGTTATATCATTTGGAACAGTTTGAACAGTGAAATCAATTATTGAAATAAATCATGTCAGTGTCCCTTTAATAAACAATAGATTCATTCATCTTTACATTCTTTGGATTAGACAATATTGATATATAATTCACATATTCACTGTTGGAGTTACTTTATAGATATCAGCATACTCTAACAGCACCATGATTACATATTGGTACTAATCAATTTGGTTTTGTATTGTGATAAATATGTGTTGTGTCCTAAACAAGATTACTGTACATTGCACAAATGGCTCGATGTGCCACATGTCTTTGTTTATATTTGTCAACAGCTGTTATTCAAAATGTGGTTTGTGTGTATTCTTTTAAGAACATTGATCAATGGGTATATTTAGATATGCAATAGCATCGTATGAGATGAGTTTGATGTCTAATATAGTCAGAAATTAAACATATGTTCAATACATCATTTTTAACAGAATCCCCTTGATTCAATCAAGCATTTTTTTGTTTAATGACTGCTCTATTCTTCACATTTTCAAGTTGATTATTCTTAAAATTCGCTACAGATGGGATTTAGTGCTATCCCAAATGTGTTCACTAATATATATCTATATCATTCATAGAGAGAGTTGGTGTGGGGAGCCCAGAGGAATCCAGCACTGACACAGAGCCGCCTTTGCGGTCTCCTGGTAAGTCCATTGACTCATTTATATGTCATTGAAGGTGTATTGGTAATCAATATTATGAGCATGATTCTGATGAAGCATAACATTTGAAACAAACATATAATTTACTCCTCTGATTATATATTAATTGTCTTTGAATATTGAAAGATTAATAATTAAAACTTTCTTAGTCTACACCTTTGTTATTCAGAAGATGTATAGTATATGTTTGTTTCCATGTTCATTTTTCACAACAGTCATCAAGTGATACACACATGAGAAATCTTAAATGTTCTATGTACTATGCTTTTATGTTTTTAAAATTAATACAAACAATACATCGAAAATATGAATCATTGAGAATAACAAATCTAATGTCATTTGTATGCTCCATCAAAATGATGTAAATCATAACTTTGGGTGTGTATATCTTTAATGCAACATTGATGTGTGTCTTTGATCAACAGTAACATATGTTATAATATCTGATCTTAACGTGTACACAACTTGTTATGTTTTACAGAGATTGATTTAACATGTGTGACGGAGGAGGAAGAGGCGGCCTTGAAGTCTGATGGTATGTGAAATATATCTATCATGTTTCCAACATGTTGCTTAATTGGAAATCATTTTATTGAAGACATTCAAAGTCTACAGCTTTTGCACTTTAAAAAGGAATATTATTTGTCTGTTCAAATACACTACTGCCCCCTTTCTATATCAGGCAGCATGAATTTTTTTTTTGTTTGTTTAAATTTATAATTCATGCCATCATTATGTCACATGCATATTCCAGGCCAAAACACAATAATAATGTTATAATTGTACAGACAGTCATTGATATTCATCTGAGTGCCTATATGCATACCATATCCTCATTTCATAATTGTTTAGAAATTCAAACACACTTCGAAGTATATTGAAAACATAATCAATTTGAAATGCGTTGATTTGATTTCATGATGTATGAGATGTTAATATATTTGGATTATTTTTTTCAGATGGATCCTCCACCTCTGGTCATCTGGTTTCCGCCCCTGCCCAGTCCCCTGCCCAGTCACAGACCCCTGCCCATGCCCAGACCCCTGCCCATGCCCAGACCACTGCCCAGGCCCAGACCCCTGCCCAGACCCCTGCCCAGGCCCAGACCCTGCCCATGCCCAGACCCCTGCCCAGGCCCAGACCCCTGCCCAGGCCCAGACCCCTGCCGGCCCTTCCCATTTGTCATTTCCTGTCCCTCCCAAAAAACGCCCCTTCCCTGTCCCTCCCGAAACACGCCCCTTCACCCCCCTTCGGCGCTCTCCCCGTATTATGGGCCGTACAGCTGCCCAGACCCCAACTCACCACTCCCCAGCTGTACGGCCTACCCCGGAGCAGCAGCTCATCCCTCCCCAACCCAATCCCATCCCTCCCCAATCCAATCCCATCCCTCCCCCCTGTCTCAACCTTCATTGTCCTGGGTGTCGGATTGTCCTTCCCAGGCACAGCTGTAAGTATCATTCAAAATCCACATTATAAGATACTTAAAGGTACACTGAAGGCAAATTGTTTCTATTGTGATTCAAATAGAGCATGCAATGTTAATCAAAATTATAATTTACTACTCTTATCAATTATTCTTCATTCTCTTGCTATCTTTATTGAAACAAAGAAATACCTAGAATTAATTTAAAATCGAAAATAATTGTGGACATCATTTCTTTATTGTTGGATGAATGTATCCATCAACCAGCAGGGACAACCAAATTTGATAAACAAATATGGCCTGCCCTATAAACCTACATTCTTGCATTCAAAATCTAGCTAGAGAATTCAAACATTTAAAGAATATGTGTAATTTTTTAATATTTGTAATGTCATGCTCTATCTGAATCAGTCAATTAAATATTTAGGTTCAGTGTCCCTTTAATTTGATATCACTACATATACCAATCACCACTACTTGGATCCAACAATTTATGTACAAATGTTGATACATTATCTCTTGTCTAACCCAGTGGGAATGTAATTTCTTCAGGTTGCTATGTTTACACAGCTTGTCCTCAACGCCAAAATGTTTAAGGATAGGCGTGCCTACCACAGTATAATTAAAATATTTAAAATTGCTAATGTAAGTACAATGTAAATCCTTTAACAAGATTTTATACACTCAAGCTGTATAAGTGGATCATCGAAAACCAATTAAAGGGGCCAACATGTTTGAGTAAACTGTCCCTTTAATGATTTCGTTCTGTCTGAATAACATATTTAATGTGTAAAGAATCAATTTTAAGAAATTGATGTAAAGAATGATTTGTCTTTATGATGACAATGTATCTTTGCTTATTTTTTCTTCTGTTGTGTAATTATCCTTAATATTTGATTTATTCTTTATTTTAGGCTGTGACTCAGCATGGCTCATGTTAGAAGGTCTAGCACGAGTAGAGCAGGCCGTGTTGAGGAACGCAGCTGTCCTGAGAGGGATGAACGACACCATGCAGGCCCAGCTCCGGATTCAGGATTTGACTCTACGTCAAATCATGCTCTTAAATTCAAGGCCTGAATCTGGAGCTGGACATGCACAGGACGATGAAGAGGATGATCAGTAAGTGGAGGATCTGGAGATGCTCCAAGGTCGCAGATAAGAATCCTCCGTCCACATGTTGATGTTTTTGTTATTGTTGCCATTTGGCCTTTTTTTAAGTTTATTGTTGTGCCTGTTGCACTCTTTTACCTTGTCATATGGCTCAAATGGGGCTATGCTGGCCCTTGGCAACTCTCTTCATGGACTGTGATGCACTCTGTTACCTTGTCATATATCTACAATGGGGCTATGGTGGCCCTTGGCAACTCTCTTCATGGACTGTGATGCACTCTGTTACCTTGTCATATATCTACAATGGGGCTATGGTGTCCCTTGGCAACTCTCTTCATGGACTGTGATGCACTCTGTTACCTTGTCATATATCTACAATGGGGCTATGGTGTCCCTTGGCAACTCTCTTCATGGACTGTGATGCACTCTGTTACCTTGTCATATATCTACAATGGGGCTATGGTGGCCCTTGGCAACTCTCTTCATGGACTGTGATGCACTCTGTTACCTTGTCATATATCTACAATGGGGCTATGGTGGCCCTTGGCAACTCTCTTCATGGACTGTGATGCACTCTGTTACCTTGTCATATATCTACAATGGGGCTATGGTGGCCCTTGGTAACTCTCTTCATGGACTGTGATGCACTCTGTTACCTTGTCATATATCTACAATGGGGCTATGGTGTCCCTTGGCAACTTTCTTCATGGACTGTGATGCACTCTGTTACCTTGTCATATGTCTCCATTTTCCTGATCTTTACCATATTATTTATAAACGTTGTTGTTTTCTGACATACTAATAAAAGACATGTCATTGCACGATTCTTTGTCCTCCTTATTCATGTCATTGATTGAAATCTCTATTTTATCTGATTGATCCTTAAAGGGACATACCCAAAATAATGTTGTTTCCTGAATCATATATGTAATACAATTCTAAATGACTTTAAGATTAACATCTCCAATGTATTTTTTTTTGTCTTTATATTGTTATCTAAAATCTTTATCATTGCATGATTATGATTAGCATAGTAATTGTTTTATATATGTATATAAAGATTGTTATATATGTATATTTCAAATTTCACATCCATGTGTGTATTTATAAACTCTGCATGAATTGATGCACCTTTAACAAATGATCTGAGGATTGATACGATATAATCCCTGTAAAGTGTTCATTTTCTTGAAATAGTATTGTCTCTGTGTATCCTCTTTTTATAAATAAAAATCATGTCCCTTTAAGTGATGGTAAGCACAATTGTTAATGAATGTATTTCCATTTCTAAAGCGGTTTTGTCCTTTTTACATGAACAAGGACATATAATCTTAATAATAAACAATCTTATTGTAATGTTGACAGCACATGTATTTCATTTTCTATTCTATCTTATTGTAAAAGTGTAACCAAATCAATCTCTGTGTGTAATGCGCATATTTTAGATGAGGAATATGTTTTTCCAAATATTGTTATAAAATACTTCTCCTCCCATATATGGCTATAGGTAGTCTGACCATATTTCAACTTGAATAAATGACCCGTTTGATCAATACATGTGTCATTATCGTTATTCCCAAACAATCTAAACATATCTTAAAACATCAATGGCATATGTATTTCTCATGTGTATCTTTTAAATGTTAAAGATATACACCATAGCTATAGTTAAAGGGACAGTCAAGTCCGAAAAGATGAATCATGATTTCGTGACATTCCTAGATATCAATCTAGACACATACTAGTTTCAAAAATATAAATACGTTTCTTAGTGATATGCCAAGCTGTCAACTGAGTCCTTGTATTGGCTGTGGTTTTTCTGCGATCACGGATGCGCCATGTTGCTTAAGACGTCACCTGCCAGGCTGTCCAATGATTCCTTGTATTGACTGACGTTTTTACGCGATCAAGGATGCACCTTTTATTGGATGACGTTTTTACGCGATCAAGGATGCACCTTTTATTGGATGGCGTTTTTACGCGATCAAGGATGCACCTTTTATTGGATGGCGTTTTTACGCGATCAAGGATGCACCTTTTATTGGATGGCGTTTTTACGCGATCAAGGATGCGCCTTTTATTTTGTTTGCGTTCTTACGTGATCAGGAATGTGCCTTTTATTGGATTGCGTTCTTACGTGATCAAGGAAGCGCCATGTTAATTAAGACGTCACATGCAAAGGTAAAAAAACGTCTGATTGTATTACGTAGTCCCGCAATATTTGTTTGTGCACGTTAAACACGTTTGTGAATGAGAAGCCAAGTTTAAAAACATTGCGAATATGGATTGTTTGCATCATGTTACATTGTTGACCCATAGCTGATAAAGACCACCACATTCTCTTTTGCTGGATGTCTGGTTGAATAAACGAACGAAAGCAAAATGTTTTCATGCATAAGATATTTCGAGGCAAGTGCAAATCTCTATAGTCCATGTTGTTTAATATGTTTGTCAACAATATGTTCCTTTTTATGTAAAATGACTGTTGTGTTTAATGTTAAAGATATCTAATTCATAAATATGCGCTATTGTGTTAGAATCAAGTAATCAATATGCATTTATCTTTATCATATGCTAAATATATGATGCCGACTTCTTCTAAATGTAATTTCGTCGTATATTCTCTTAAAGGTTCATTAGACACTCACATTATAAATCAAAACTTTTTATTTTGTCTCTAGTTAGATAGTCCATTGTTTAACAAATACACGTTTCATTTTGCTTCTGTTCTTTGAAAATGTAAGTAATTTTTAGACTCCTCGCCAAGCCTCTGAGTTTCATGTGAGTACCATCTCCAGCTTTCTCCTGTTTGTGTAAAGGGTCTTTTCATATGTTAATGATGGGGTATTGTCTTGTTTTACGGTTGTAATGGGGGTTCATCTATATTTTCAATAGAGATAACCCTATTTTCTTTGAAAGTGTTTAAAGCTTTGTAATATTGATATCAGTATATGTTAATCTTGTTGTTTGTAGTAGTGTCTATTACATACAGTTCTGTTAAAAAGATAGTATACTGTCCCTTTAATGCAAATGTTTATTTTTGTATCATGTATGAGTTCCACATTGGTTAATCTCCAAATATATTATTGTTAGCATATTTTCACCCCCCCACTCCTAAAAGGACTTTAAACCATATTCATTGTTAAAACAAATGTCTTTCTGAAAATAAATGAACACAATAATGTCTCTTTAAGAAAATAGACTTTATTTAACACGTCAATATAAATCTGTTTTCAATATTTATTGTTTGAACAAGTACATGTAGATATACCAACAATCTTCAAATATATGTTAGGATATGTAATTTTGTTAAAGGGACAGTTTAGAAAACAAATAATGTTTTGCATTATTCTAAAAGTCAATTTTGTAATATCAATGATATCAAAGTTTTCTCACCAATTAATCATTTGTCTGTGTTTATTTTAATTTGCTAGCTAAACCTATGAGGTTCGTGTGCTCATTTCTTCGAGCTTGAAGAGTGCATGTAATCATTATACAATTTGACCACTAGAGGGCATTTGGATAGCATTTGTATATGTTAAACCTTGTGCTCATACAGCATATTATTTACCATGTATTGATCATTGATATCTAAAATGTTGTTATGTCAGAACAACAAATAAGTGTTCATTTTTCATAGTCATAGATACAAGGGTAAGCAGATAAATCACACGTATTTCTCCATGTTTTGTTGTTTCCAACTTGATAATGCGTAATACAGTGTTTTCTTTGTAATCAATAATTTTCTGACTGTCCCTTTAAGCTGTGTTATTGGCATTCAAACAGTAATATGCCATCATGGATAATTGTAATGGTAATTTTGTTTGCGATTCGGGAAACAGTTTGGACATCACATCACAGAAACCAATCAATATCATGAACAAGGATAGGTATGTGATGATGTGGTTTTCACACACTTATAACCCACACTCTGCAAACAATCTGCCTCCATGGACCCGGTCCCATAGAAGTAGATTATATACAGAGTGTGGTCCACAAGTGTATGAAAACCACATCATCACATACCTATCCATTACACATTAAATAAAAAAAACATTAAACATGAAAACAAATACTTACTTCCTCTTCCTTCCCCTCTTCCCATGGGGCTGAGGCTCTGGGAGGGGCAACTGCCGACTCTGACGAGTTCTCCTTGGAGATGTTGTGGGAAGAGTGGAAGGAAGAGTACTGGGACGACCAAGGTGAGGAGGAGAAGATGGCTGAGGAGGAGAAGATGGCTGAGGAGGAGAAGATGGCTGAGGAGGAGAAGATGGCCCAGCAGCAGGAGGCCCAGCAGCAGGAGGCCCAGCAGAAGGAGGCCCAGCAGCAGGAGGCGGACCAGGAGGCAGACCAGGAGGCAGACCAGCATGCGCCTCCCGGAAAAAATTAAACATCTCTTGGTGTAGATTAATGATTCTGTTTTGCCCTTCTTCTATTCTATTAAGTATGTTTATTATTTGGTTTTGTCCTTCAATAATTTGGTTTTGTCCTTCAATTATTTTGTTTTGTCCTTCAAGAATTCTAGTTTGACCTTCTATATTTTGTATCCGGGAGTTACGCATCTGGTCTATGTAGTCTAGTAGAACCCGCACCTCCGCTATTTCCTCTTGTTGTGCACGGCGGGGTACCCGTGCACGGCGGGGTGCCCGTGCATGGCGGGGTGCGGGTCTTTGAGGGTCCTCTGGTTCCGCGGGCTCCTCCTCTGCTTCCGGGGCCTCTTCATCAGCTTCCGTGTGCTCTTCGTCACGGGGGGCCTCTTCCCTCCGAAGTGGAAATTCCTCCCCACCACTTTCATCCCGGGAAGATGGAGGAGGCTGTATTTGTTGTGCTGCCTCCTCCACGGACTCTGTATATTTGAACAAATAAAAAATGTATATATTAGCATATTTCCAAATAAAGCTTTAAATGACTTAGCTTACGATACAATTACAAAAGCAGAATCATTAATCCACTTTGAAATCTAACAATCAATACGATTTCCGCATTTTCTAAACCGTGTTTGTGATATCTCTGTTAAATCTGAATGTTTTAGCGTTTGTTTTCAGTCTGTTTAAATGCACACCTAACCTATAGCCTAGATACTGATGTAACCGCAAAGTAATAGTGAATGCATGTAAACAGCGTTATAGCATTAATCTGATCCTTAAAGGGACATTATACCCAATGTTTTATCTTTCATGATTTAGAAGCATACATTTATAATCAACTTTCTAATGTCCTTTTCTTTTCTTGTATTCGCTACCTCAATCATGAAAGTAAAGGTTTGCGTATAGTGTCCCTTGAAATACATTCGTATGTGAATTTATTCTTAAATGAGCTTACCGTCAGATGAGAGTGGCAGGTTCCCGGTATCAATTCCTCCGATACCGACTACATCCACCTCAGAGATGCTGGGCCGCAACATTTCCTCCCATCGGCAGTACTCGTTTTCCAGGGCAGGACCGCCACCGGTTCCTGCGGAATGTCGGGCCTCCAGGCTTAACTTTTTCTTGAGATCCATTTTGCAGTCCCGGTATCGATGTTTTATAGAGTCCATATCTCTGTTCCGGCCACCCACTGCATTGACTGCATTCCTTATCTCATGCCAGAGCTTCCTCTTCTCAGTCGGGGTGATCTTTTGGTGCTGCAGCCTCCTATACCTGGCCATATAGGCCACGACGAGGGCCTCCTTCTCCTCCATCGAAAACCTTGCCTCCCTAGTCGCCTTGGCCTTCCCCTGTGACGATGCCCTCTGTTTCCCGGACTGTGAAGCCCTACTCTGTCCGCCACTGGGCCCAGCCACTTGTTCATCTTGAACCAAGTGGCTGGGTCCACCCACCGCTTCCACCCCCGCTTCCTGCCCCCCTTCCTGCCCCCCTTCCTACCCTGTTCCTCCCCCCCTCCCTCTCCTCCCCCCTCTACCTCTCCCCTGCCTGCCCTCCATCTGTTCCCTAAACTAAACCCCAAATAATCAAACAAAAAGTGAGTGTGATGAAATGAAAGGGGTTCAAAATAAAGAACTAAAAAGACAAAATAAGTGCTGAAAGTGTGAGAGGGATCTAAAAAAACAAAGAGGGTAAGGAGTATTTAAATAAACAAAAAGAAGAAGACTAAAAGGAGGATATGTAAACTAAATGTAACTAGGGGATGGGTATGGGATAAGAGTAAATGGGATGAAAGGGAATGGGACTACAGGGAATGGGGTATGGAGTGTAGTATGAGGGGGTATGGGGTATGGAGTGTATGTAGTGTTATTGATAAGTGTATGTATGTATTGAATGTGTTTGCGTGTAAATGTGTTAAGTGTACAGAAAAATCACTCGCTCGCTAACTCACACTACTACTAATTCTCACTAACTCACACTACTACTAATTCTCACTAACTCACACTACTACTAATTCTCACTAACTCACACTACTACTAATTCTCACTAACTCACACTCCCACTAACTCTCAATAACTCACACTAGCACTAACTCACGCTCCCACTAACTGACTCTCTCACACTACCACTAACTCTCACTAACAACTCCCACTACCACTAACTCACTCACGCTCCCACTAACTGACTCTCTCCCACTCCCACTAACTCCCACTCCCACTAACTCACTCACGATAACACTAACAACTGACTCTCTCACACTAACACTAACTCACTCACAATAATGCACAAACTCTCTAATCTTAAACCTCCAATCTCCAAAGACCCACCAGCAACACAGTCAAAGAAGCCATGCTTGTGTGGTGCTTATATACCCTGTGTAAATGTTTAATGATGTACCTCTTTGCGTTGTAAATTGTGTTCATGTGTGCTTTATTATTAATTAGTATTTGTGCAATGTGTATTAGGTGTGTGAATTTGCGCATGCTCATTTGGAGTTAGTATTTGTGGAATGTGTAGAATGCGATGATGTCATAGTGGTCGTTTTCTCTAACATTGACCAATAGTATTCTGTTTAAATGTGAATTTGCGATGGTGTGGTATTAGTGAAGTGTTGTATATGTATGTTTGTCCTAATATATAGTGATATTGAATGCGAGTATTTTGCTAGTGTATGTATATATTTTTTTCCTTGTTGTTATTTAGCGTATTTCCGCATCTTAAAGTATATGCGTATTCCCCGTATTAAATTTTATTAAAATTCCCCCCGCTTGTGAATGTGTAATGCTTGTGTGCTTTGTTGAGTGATTGTTGTTGTGACATTTGCGGCGTGTTATTGTTGTGCATGATGTGGTATGCGTCATATGACCGAGCCGTGCGTATTTCTCGCGAGATCAAGTGTTAGGTGAAAAAAGCTATTTTTTTTAAAAAAATGCTGTGCGTTAGACATAAACCACGCGTAGCGTTAACAACCCATCTACCGCCAAACTCCAAATCTAGCCGTAAATAAATTAACTGCAATTATCTAAATTAAAATACAATTAAATAAACTAAACTATAGAACAAACCCCCCCCCCACTAAATTACAAAAAATAAAAAAAGATTACAAGAATTTTAATCTAATTACACCTATTCTAAGCCCCCTAATAAAATAGCAAAGCCCCCCAAAATAATAAAATTCCCTACCCTAAACTAAATTAAAAAGTAATCAGCTCTTTTACCAGCCCTTAAAAGGGCTTTTTGCGGGGCATTGCCCCAAAGTAATCAGCTCTTTTACCTGTAAATAAAAATACAATCTTCCCCAAACATTACAACTCACCACCCACATACCCCTACTCTAAAACCCTCCCGATCCCCCCTTAAAAAACCTAACACTACCCTCCCTAAAGATCACCCTACCTGGAGCCGTGTTCACCCAGCCGCGCACCGATGGGCCAGAAGTGGACATCCGGAGCAGCAGAAGTCTTCATCCGATCGGGGCAGAAGAGGTCCTCCAAGCGGCAGATGTCTTCATCCAAGCGGCATCTTCAATCTTCAATCAACCGGAGCGGAGCGGAGCCATCTTGAATCCATCCGACGCGGAGCCATCCTCTTCGTACAATGTCCTAAGTCCGAATGAAGGTTCCTTTAAATGACGTCATCCAAGATGGCGTCCCTCGAATTCCGATTGGCTAATAGGATTCTATCAGCCAATCGGAATTAAGGTAGGAAAAATCCGATTGGTTGATTTAATCAGCCAATCGGATTGAACTTCAATCCGATTGGCTGATTGGATGAGCCAATAGAATTGACCTCGCATTCTATTGGCTCATCCAATCAGCCAATCGGATTGAAGTTCAATCCGATTGGCTGATTACATCAGCCAATCGGATTTTTCCTACCTTAATTCTGATTGGCTGATAGAATCCTATCAGCCAATCGGAATTCGAGGGACGCAATCTTGGATGACGTTATTTAAAGGATCCTTCATTCAGACTTAGGACATTGTACGAAGAGGATGGCTCCGCGTCGGATGGATTCAAGATGGCTCTGCTCCGCTCCGGTTGATTGAAGATTGAAGATGCTGCTTGGATGAAGACATCTGCCGCTTGGCGGACATCTTCTGCCCCGATCGGATGAAGACTTCTGCCGCTCCGGATGTCCACTTCTGGCCCATCGGTGCCCGGCTGGGTGAACACAGCTCCAGGTAGGGTGATCTTCAGGGGGGGTAGTGTTAGGTTTTTTTAAGGGGGGATCAGGTGGGTTTTAGAGTAGGGGTGTGTGGGTGGTGGGTTGTAATGTTGGGGGGGGATTGTATTTTTATTTACAGGTAAAATAGCTGATTACTTTGGTGCAATGCCCCGCTAAAAGCCCTTTTAAGGGCTGGTAAAAGAGCTGATTACTTTTTAATTTAGTTTAGGGTAGGGAATTGTATTATTTTGGGGGGCTTTGTTATTTTATTAGGGGTATTAGATTAGGTGTAATTAGATTAAAATTCTTGTAATATTTTTTTTTTTTTGTAATTTAGTGGGGGTTTTTTTGTATTATAGTTTAGTTTATTTAATTGTATTTTAGTTTAGATAATTGTAGTTAATTTATTTAATTAATTTATTGGTAGTGCAGTGTTAGGTGTAATTGTAACTTAGGTTAGGATTTATTTTACAGGTAATTTTGTAATTATTTTAACTAGGTAGCAATTAAATAGTTATTAACTATTTAATAGCTATTGTACCTAGTTAAAATAAATAAAAAGTTGCCTGTAAAATAAATATAAATCCTAAAATAGCTACAATGTAACTATTAGTTATATTGTAGCTATATTAGGGTTTATTTTATAGGTAAGTATTTAGTTTTAAATATAATTAATTTATTTAATGATAGTAAATTTATTTCGTTTAATTTAAATTATATTTAAGTTAGGGGGGTGTTAGGGTTAGACAGGTTTAGGGGTTAATAACTTTATTATAGTAGCGGCGACATTGGGAGCGGGAGATTAGGGGTTAATAATTGTAGGTAGGTGGCAGCGATGTTAGGGAGGGCAGATTAGGGGTTAATAAAATTTATTATAGTGTTTGCGAGGCGGGACTGCAGCGGTTTAGGGGTTAATACATTTATTATAGTGGCGGCGAGGTCCGGTCGGCAGATTAGGGGTTAATAATTGAAGGTAGGTGGCGGCGACGCTGGGGGGGGCAGATTAGGGGGTAATAAATATAATATAGGTGTCAGCGATGTTAGGGGCAGCAGATTAGGGGTTCATAGGTATAATGTAGGTTGCGGCGGTGTCCGGAGCGGGAGATTATGGGTTAAAAAAATGTATTATAGTGTTTGCAATGTTGGGGGGCCTCGTTTTAGGGGTTCATAGGTAGTTTATGGGTGTTAATGTACTTTATAGCACAGTAGTTAAGAGCTTTATGTTCTGGCGTTAGCCCATAAAACTCTTAACTACTGACTTTTTTTGGCGGTCACCTCTTCCAAGACTCGTAATACCAGCGTTAGGCAAATCCCATTGAAAACATAGGATACGCAATTGACGTAAGGGGATCTGCGGTAGCCTAGAGTCGCGAAAAGAAAGTGATCGGTAGACCCTTTCCTGCCTGACTCGTAATACCAGCATTAGATAAAAAGCAGCGTTAGGACCCTTTAACACTGCTTTTTAAGGCTAACGCAGAACTCATAATCTCGCCGATAGTTTCATGAATCAATTAAAAAGATTCAAAAATTAGACTTGCCTCAAATCAATTAATGCCTTTAAACATAGTCATTATTGTGACTTTTCTACTAAATATTCTGAAGCATCAAAATTTACAGATTTTAAATGATGCTGAATATTAATTTTATATTTAAATAAAAATAAAATCATATTATATTTATTTAAACAATTGTATTATATTTTCCAAAAGGACCGTCCACTTCTGGGCATCACCCTGCCCCAACTTCCCAAACACCCCCCCTGATCCCCCACGCTGCTCTTCCCATCATTCCCATCCTGCCCCCTCTTGTCCATCCTGCTCCTGCCCCACCTGCACAGGAACCTACTGCCCAGGCCCCACCCTCCCAATCTGAGCAAGCCCCACTGGAGCAGGACCACCATGAGCCACCTCCCCCACCTGAGCAGGCCCCAGCTTCCCCACCTGCAGGGGTCACACATACCCCACCACGCCACATCCCTCCTCCCCAACAACACCCTTTGCCTGATTCCCACCTTCCTTGTCCTGGGTTTCCTGTGCTCCTTCCCAGCCACAGATGTAAGTATCATTACAAATCAACATTAGAACATACATTCTTAAAGGGACATTATACTGATCTAATTATAAATTAATTTATTTTGAATATAAAATGTTATTTATAACGATTTTCTTTATTTTATGAATGTAAATGTTTACATTCTTTTAAATTATCATCCTCATTTTTTATTATTTAAATGATATTTCCTAGATGTTGGATATCAATTATGTAAATATGCTTATTTATGGGGGGGGGTTTAATTACAGTCCCTTTCCCTGTGTGTCATAAACCAAAGAAATAATGATTTGTCGATAGGGTTTTTATTTTATTTCATATCTTAATGGTTTATCTATGAAGAACATATTTCATGTGTAATTCTTCTTCTATAGCATATTTTATTCTAATCTTGATTTGTATTTAAATTAGTACAATGTCCCTTTGCTATATTTTGAATCTGTTCTGTAATTAATATTAATTTTTAATTATTTATTTTTGTTTAGGTTGTGACTCAGGATGGTTGACGCTAGAGGCTCTAGCACAATTGTAGAGAACCATGCTGGGTTGTCATCAGTTGCTGGGATGGATGCAGGACTCCATGGTTCTGAAGCTGCGGTTTAATCGCCTCATGCTTAACCACCTCATCCGTATGGAGGCAAGGCAGCAAGCCACAGCTGCAGAACCTCAGGTCAAGGAAGTTGAGGATGCCCCAGTAAGTGGAAGGTCCGAAAATGACCCAAGGGAGCAGAAATAACTCCCCTGTCCATACAACATGGTCGATTTGTTGCCCATTAGCTTATTTTTTGTTTTTTTGTTTGTTGTGCCTGTTTCACTTTGTTTGCCCTTGTCAGATGTCCCCAAAGGGGCTAGGTTGGCCTTTGGAGGTGTGTTTAGAATTAACCAATAGGGTTTGATGTAATCCTTTTTAAATTGAGGTTGATGGTCACTAAGATATGCTATGACTACGGCGTGGGGAGCCGAAACGCGTCAGCATTAGTGACCACCAACCTACTGCTGGTTCAAAGTGTGCTGTATATAGTATTTGGAGGAATGAAGCTGACATCTGTCTTTTAAAGTGGTCTTCATAAATAAAGAAAAAGTTTTTTACTACTGCACAGAATTGCCGAGTATCCTTCATCCACCTTGTATCTACATTTCTGAGCCAACGAAGGTTAACGGCTGACCGATATCAGTAAACTCCACCGTTCCACCTTAGCAGTGAAGAAAAGACGAAGACGTGACGTCAGACGCTGAGCCAAGTCACGCGTCATTTCTCTGTACCCGGAACCAACAGGCGGCTTGAGGAGGGGAGCGGGCAAGCGTTGCCGAGTGAACCGCAGTCAGCGGAGAGTCTGCGCTCCCCCAGGACCGAGTGCCATGGACGGAATGGGACAGAGCAAATTGTGAGTTATAAAAGAGAATGTACAGAACCTTCTTTGCAAGGAATTTGCAACTGTTTATCAATTTATAGATTTAAAGTCTGCTAAGGTGGTGTATGTGTGAGGAGTTGGGAGTACTGGTCATACACGGAAAGGAGAAAACCTCTTCTGTTTTTTCACGTAGTGATATGGGACAATTGGCTACCCATTCTCTCCTTGGTGCATGACTTAGGAATCTAAGAAAAAGCTAAAATGTTTGCTTAAATCCTGATAACGGCTGCAGTACACGCTTGCACATATATTTAGAAAATTTCTTCAGACATTGATTGCGAGCTGATAAATGAGAGACCGGGACTTTGCCTAACATAGTAATATAATTTAACAAAACAGCAATACCTAAATACAGTGAATGATAAAGTAACTATTCAAGCTGATATATTTCCCAGCTAACAGCCACTACAAAACAATACTGACATGGAAGACATATGTGACATATTTTCACTCAAATCCACAACCGAAAGGAAAGGGACAGACATAGAATTGGACAAAGTGTTTACGACAGATAAATCCCAATTGACTCTCAGCTCACTCTTTGATGATATGGAAATACTATTGAAAAGGGAAATGAAAACAAAATGTGACATTCAGATTCTCATGAGATACCATGAAATGGGGATTATACCCAGGGGTTTACGAATGAATAAATTCCCGACTTTCATAACAGAAGATAAAGAATTTATATCACGCTGGAATGAGACTTTATCTGAATGTTCTCTAAAGTTAATTTTGCTGATTGTTGAATTTAAATCTGTCGTACTAAAAGAAATACTTGTACAAATAGGTCTGACCCAGATGGAATTGGATAAGAGAAAGGATCTAGAGGATTTTCGTAAATTTGATAAAATTTTGGCAGATAGCATAAATGAGGCTAAGAGGTTTTTATTAGAGATCAAACACAAGAAATACATTAGAGATCAAACAGACTATGACCAGAATAAAGTTTATGTCTGGAATAGGAGAGACAGGACCTTAGCTAAGAGCAATCAACATTACAGCAGAGGGAACAGAGGCAGGAGGGGGGGGAGAGGAAGGGGGAGAAGGGGTAGAGGTCATTATCACAATCAGGACAATAGAAGAGTCAGATTCAGTGAAAGTGAAGCAGAATCAAATGACGAATATTCAAGCTCAGGGGGAGAGGAAGAAGTAAACTACATAGAGGGGGCTCATCCATCACCTGTAGCTTATATTAATCAACCGCAGATCCAACAAAAGGATACTACTGTTAGACCCAAATTAAAATCAATATTAGTACAACCTCCAGCACAGCCTCCTCCTCACCCCTCCATCCCAAAAGACACTAGAAACATAGAAACATTCAGTAGTACAAGCAAATATGTACCTACAGCCAAACAGGCAGAGAAAAACACTAAAACTAATAGTGACCTTGAAAAGGTTTTTTGCTTGGGCCCGGTTGGAATAGAAGGGGCGGGCCAAAACATGATGAGCGGTCTGAACTCCAATATACCAACACAGAACCCAGAGACAGTGACACAAACCAGATCAAATCGTTATCCACAGAGACAACACAAGAGAGGTTATTACACAAAGTACCAATAGTAAACAACATCATAAACATCTCTAATTATTCACTTACTGAGGCAGAAACAAAAGTACTTAATAAAGGCCTTAGTTTTGTTCCCACATCCAATTTTAATTTGTTTTCAACACTATTAGATGTTAATAAACTTATAAGATCTTTAACTCTCAAGAAGTTTTTCAAACAAACCAACAGCACTGACATAGATTGTGATAGAATAATAGACCTAACTAGGCCTAATCTCACCTTCAGTGAGGATTGTGATTTGTTGACATTGGAAGATCTATACACACCAGGGAATGAGGGAAGTAATGACAATAAATATTTTCCCAAATTTAAAGGAAATTCAAATTTCTACCCCATACAGAACAGGGGACATATCCTGGAAACCTTCCAAAAAAGAGTAGAGAAGGACTTAACTGCACTGGATGCTAATAATCGATTACAGAGGGGCAGTTCTAACTTAACAAAAAGAGAAAAGGAAGCCCTCTCTAGACTACAGAATAATGCGGATCTTGTAATAAGAGCCGCAGACAAGGGCGGCTCAATTGTTGTAATGAACAAGAGCCAATTTGTAGAGGAGGCCA
This sequence comes from Bombina bombina, assembly GCF_027579735.1. NCBI lineage: Eukaryota > Metazoa > Chordata > Amphibia > Anura > Bombinatoridae > Bombina > Bombina bombina. Next base: position 1,425,505,891 of record NC_069500.1, read on the forward strand.
GGAGACAATTAACAGACAGGGAACAATACATTCCATTAAGAAGGGATCCAACCAATGACTTTGGCAATGAGCTCAAAGACCTACTAGATGAGGGTAGAGAGATAGGCATGTTTGATGAGGAAACATTTAAATTCATGCAAGTAGATTTCCCCATCAGACCTACTTTCAACCACTTGCCAAAGGTTCATAAACCTGGCATAGAGATACATGGAAGACCAATCATAAGTGGCATTGGTTCACTTACGGAGAGGCTCTCGCAATGGTTAGATGCGATTTTGCAGCCCTTTGTGGAAAATCTTCCAAGCCATCTAAAAGACACGAAACATCTGCTAGGCCTACTTAAAGAACAAGACTGGAAAGAGGATAATGTATGGCTAACGATAGATGTAAAATCTCTATACTCCTCTATCCCACATAAGGAAGGCCTAAAAGCTATAAGGTTTTTTCTTACACATTCAGGGCAGTATGAGGAGGAACATTGTAGTTTTATACTACGGGTAACTGAGTTTTTGCTTACCCATAATTATTTTTGTTTTGATGGCTGTTTCTATCTCCAGAGATGTGGGACCGCGATGGGGGCCAAATTTGCCCCCTCCTACGCCAACCTTTACATGGGTTGGTGGGAGAGGTCCCACATATATGGAGATAGAAACATGCACAAGCCCAATATTATTTTTTACAAAAGATTTATAGACGATCTGTTGGTGATTTGGAGAGGTGACAGAGATCAGGTGAAACACTTTGTTGAATACCTCAATAATAACAAGATGAATTTGGGCTTTACCTTTGAGACTGACCCCAAGAAAATCACCTATTTGGATGTAACTTTGGAAGGGGAAAGTGGAGGTGACAAGGGCAACATCATCACAAGTATTTTTCGTAAACCAACGGCCAAAAATACTATCCTTCATGCAAAGAGTAGTCACCCACGAAAAGTCTTTAAAGCAATAGCCAAAGGACAATACGTTAGGACCCTTAGAAATTGTTCAAATAAGAAAACATTTGAAACACAGGCTAATGAACTCACAGAAAGACTAATATCTAGAGAGTATCCGAAAAAGATGGTACTTGGTATTAAAAAAGATGTAACAAAAAAAGACAGAGATACTCTGTTGATGACGAGAACAAAACACAAAAAACATAATGAGAGCTATGCACAAAAAAGCACTTTTTTGACAACCTATAGTGATCAGTACAAGGAAGTCTGCAACATTATATCTAAGCACTTCCCATTACTCTTGGCCGATGATGATCTGGTCAGTATAGTCAAAGGGGGCTGTCGCTTCTCCTATAGAAGAGGAGCCACAATTGGAAACAAAGTAGCACCCACTGTACTCAAATCAGGAGATAGAAACAACACAAGTTCATGGCTAAGTACAAAAGGTGTATTCAGATGCCACTACACAGACTGCATAGCCTGTAAGCATTTAGCAGTTGGAAATGGTTTCACCAGTACCATTACTGGAGAGGCATATTTACATGAAAGATGCTTTAACTGCAGGGCAACTTATGTTGTTTACATGCTCACGTGCACACAATGTGGTTTGCAATACATAGGTATGACCTCAAGAGAGGTCAGATCTAGAATTCGTGAGCATGTAAACAACATAAAAATGGGTACACTCACTACACCCCTAATCACACATTTTTTCCAGGTCCATGACAAGGACCCCAGCCCACTCACCTGGACAATAGTCAAATATATCCCCCCCCCAGCAAGGGGAGGGAACAGAGATCTCATGTTAGCCAGAGAGGAGGTCTTCTGGATATTAAAAATGAAAACGAGAAGACCATCAGGTCTAAACAGTGAATATGACCTTATTAACTTCTGGCATTAAGTAATTATAAGCCTTCAAAATATTGCATAGCCTAAGTGAATTACACTTTATAACACCAAATTAATAAATGAATTACAGTGTATTATATGTGAAATATCACCCATTGAGATCAAATAATAGTCAATGGAGCCGTAAAATGATAACTTTTAAAAAGAAAACTAAGAATTAAACCAAATCTAATTAAATATAACCAAGTGTAGTTTAAAATAGCGACAAGGATATTGCATAAAGTCACATAGGAAAGACCTGTCAGTTTAAGTTTAGACTAGGTTGATACCAGTATATACTCATCTACAAGAGACAATATGGTAGTTAAGCAGCATAGGAGGTGTGTTTGGAATTAACCAATAGGGTTTGATGTAATCCTTTTTAAATTGAGGTTGATGGTCACTAAGATATGCTATGACTACGGCGTGGGGAGCCGAAACGCGTCAGCATTAGTGACCACCAACCTACTGCTGGTTCAAAGTGTGCTGTATATAGTATTTGGAGGAATGAAGCTGACATCTGTCTTTTAAAGTGGTCTTCATAAATAAAGAAAAAGTTTTTTACTACTGCACAGGATTGCCGAGTATCCTTCATCCACCTTGTATCTACTGGCTTTTGTTTACCCTTGTCAGTCCTTGTCAGATGGCTCCAAAGGAGCTATGTTGGCCTTTGTTTGCCATTGTCAACTCCCTGAAAGGACTGTGATGCACTATGTCACCTTGTCAGATGGCTCCAAAGGGGCTATGTTGGCCATTGTTTACCCTTGTCAACTCCCTGAAAGGACTGTGATGCACTATGTCACCTTATCAGATGGCTCCAAAGGGGCTATGTTGGCCTTTGTTTACCCTTGTCAACTCCCTGAAAGGACTGTGATGTACTATGTCACCTTGTCAGATGGCTCCAAAGGGGCTATGTTGGCCTTTGTTTACCCTTGTCAACTCCATGAAGGGACTGTGATGCACTATGTCACCTTGTCAGATGGCTCCAAATAGGCTATGTTATCATTCTGACATATTTGTCCTATTATATCATATTCATAAATTATATTTAACATAATAAAAAGAATAATGTAATAAAATGTTATATTTCTTCTTTATTTATTAATGTAATTTCTAATAAAAGTTATTTTATGTTGATAATCCTTAAGTGATGCTGACAACAGTTATTAATTTATGGATATGCATTCATAATGTACTTAATAATAATACGTAATATTTTTGCTTTGAAAATCAACATACACATATAATATATTTAAAACAGACTATAATCTTAATGCTGCCAGCACATATATTCCAATTTTCATTAAATCTTATTGTAGTAGTATAACATAGGAAATCACTGTGTGTAATGCACACATTTTAGATGATTAATCTCTTTCTAATATTTTTGATTATATTTAATTATCAAATTATATATTGCTATGGGTAACATATAATTTATAAACAATACACATTTTCGTGATGCATATAGTAGCATTATTTCTATGTTAAACCTTGATGCTTCCCAAATATTTCCGATTCTTACTATTCTAATGAAATATATATTTATTAACAACAATGGATTATATTTCACATATCACAGTATTATGTTATCTAGTGTTACATTATGTGAAGCTGTGCATTACATAAAACAAACACGCTTGCTTGTTAACAATATAGAACATGCTAGTTTTTTTAAATAGAAATACATTTGTTATTGACATGCAAAGGTGTAAAATCCATCATTTGATTGGATTACATTGTTCCGCTATATTGGATGCACCATGTTGCGTAAGACATCACATGCAAAGGTGTAAAATCCGTCATTTGATTGGATTACGTTGTTCTGCGATATTGGATGCGCCATGTTTGCGAATAAGAACACAAGTTTAAAACCATGATTTTCTAGCTTTATAGATTGTGTCAATCTTGTACATTGTTGAAACATAGATGATAAAAGAGCAAAAAAAAATCTATTGATGGCTGTCTCGTGGACGAAACAAATGAATGCAAAGTGTTGTTGATCCTGAATATATTTTGAGGCAAGTGCTTATCCATGAATGTTCAGCGATGAATAATCACCATATTGTTTAATATGTTTGTCAACAATATTTTCTCATTAACAAATAATTTTTGTGCTGTGTTGAACTGTCTACATTGTAATTTCCTACACATCCGCATCTGTATTTGAAGTCATTTCTCAATATGCATTCACCTATATCATATGATATATAAATGAGATGTATAATGTTCAATATCGTGTCATATATCGATTCAACATTGTTTTTATCCAAATATAGTAATGTGAGCATGAATTTCAAATGTAACTCTTAAAGGGACAGGAAACTCTAAATGTAACTTTCGTTAGTTATGTTGAACATACAATTTTAACCAAGTTTTCAATTAACTTCTATTCTCAAATGTGCTTCCTTCTCTTGGTATAATGTGTTGAAGGAGCATCAATACACTACTAGTTTTTAAGTGAACACATGAGTGAGGTAATGACAATCGGTAGATATATGCAGACACCAATCAGCAGATCGAAGCTATGTTCTTTACTGCTCCTGAGCTTTCCTAGATAAAACTTTCAGCAAAGGATAAGAAGATAATGATTCAAATTAAATAATATGAGTAAACATGAATGATGTTTAAAATATGTTCTGTCAAAATCATGAAAGAGAATTTTCTGCTTTCATGCACCTTTTAAATGAAATAGATTTCCAAAATAAGTAAAACACTTTAAGCTAGCTTTAAAAATATACACTTTATATAACATATTCAATGTTGTCAACACATCGAGAGAAATATGGCATACAGGGTTATTATAAAATATCAATATTTGCTTTATTTAACATGAAGATGTACCAATAAGCCATAAGAATTAGTATATGTTAGCATATGTTCTTGTTTAAACTATGTTGTTGGCATCAACACAGTGATATGCCATCATGTATAATTGTAATGTTCCTTGGTTTGTATTAGGAGAACACATTTGGACATCACATCACAAAAAATACCGCACAAAATAAAAGTGCTGTTTTGACGTGCTTGTGCACCCTTTCCCCATAGACATTAATGGGGAGAGTGGGTTAAAAAAAAAAACTAACACCTGCGATCGTGGAATGAAAAGCTTCTTAATGCAGCCCCATTGATGTCTATGTGGGGGAAAAAAGTTACGTTTAAACCTAACATAAACCCCACGTCTAAACACCCCTAATCTGCTGCCCCCGACATCACCGACACCTACATAATGTTATTCACCCCTAATCTGCCGCTCCCGATATCGCTGCCACCAAAATAAATCTATTAACCCCTAATCTGCCACTCCCGATATCTACGCCACTATACAAAGTTATTAACCCCTATTCCCCAGCACCTCAACATCACCCACACTTTAATAAATCTATTAACCCCTATTCCACCGCTCCCCGACATCATCACCACTAAATAAAGTTATTAACCCCTAAACCTCTGGCCTCCCACATCACTACTACTAAATAAACCTATTAACCCCTAAACCGCCAGCCCCCCACATCGCAACAACCTAAATTAAACTATATTAACCCCTAAACCTAACCGTAACCTTAACCCTAACACCCCCTAACTTTAACCCCTTAATGACCACAGCACTTTTCCATTTTCTGTCCGTTTGGGACCAAGGCTATTTTTACATTTCTGCGGTGTTTGTGTTTAGCTGTAATTTTCCCCTTGCTCATTTAATGTACCCACACATATTATATACCGTTTTTCTCGCCATTAAATGGACTTTCAAAATATACCATTATTTTCCTCATATCTTATAATTTACTATAAAAAAAATTATAAAATATGAGGAAAAAATAGAAAAAAACACACTTTTTCTAACTTTGACCCCCAAAATCTGTTATACATCTACAACCACCAAACAAAAACCATGCTAAATAGTTTCTAAATTTTGTCCTGAGTTTAGAAATACCCAATGTTTACATGTTCTTTGCTTTTTTTGCAAGTTATAGGGCCATAAATACAAGTAGCACTTTGCTATTTCCAAACCACTTTTTTTCAAAATTAGCGCTAGTTACATTGGAACACTGATATCTTTCAGGAATCCCTGAATATCCCTTGACATGTATATAATTTTTTTTAGAAGACATCCCAAAGTATTGATCTAGGCCCATTTTGGTATATTTCATGCCACCATTTCACCGCCAAATGCGATCAAATAAAAAAAAAAGTTCACTTTTTCACAATTTTTTTCACAAACTTTAGGTTTCTCACTGAAATTATTTACAAAAAACTTATGCAATTATAGCATACATGGTTGTAAATGCTTCTCTGGGATCCCCTTTGTTCATAAATAGCAGACATATATGGCTTTGGTTTTGCTTTTTACTAATGAGAAGGCTGCTAAATGCGACTGCGCACCACACGTTTATTATGCCCAGCAGTGAAGGGGTTAATTAGGGAGCATGTAGGGAGCTTCTAGGGTTAATTTTAGCTTCAGTGTAGTGTAGTAGACAACCCCAAGTATTGATCTAGGCCCATTTTGGTATATTTCATGCCACCATTTCACCGCCAAATGCAATCAAATTAAAAAAAACGCTAAATTTTTCACAATTTTAGGTTTCTCACTGAAATTATTTACAAACAGCATGTGCAATTATGGCACAAATAGTTGTAAATGCTTCTCTGGGATCCCCTTTGTTCAGAAATAGTAGACATATATGACTTTGGGGTTGCTTTTTGGTAATTAGAAGGCCGCAAAGTGCTGCTGCGCATCACACATGTATTATGGCTAGCAGTCAAGGGGTTAATTAGGTAGTTTGTAGGGAGCTTGCAGGGTTAATTTTAGCTTTAGTGTAGAGATCAGCCTCCCACCTGACACATCAGACCCCCTGATATCTCCCAAACAGCTCCCTTCCCTCCCCCACCCCACAATTGTCCCCGCCATCTTAAGTACTGGCAGAAAGTCTGCCAGTACTAAAATAAAAGTTTTTTTTTTTTTTTTTAAATACATCTTTAGCATATTTACATATGCTACTTTGTAGGATCCCCCCTTAGCCCCCAACCTCCCTGATCCCCCCCAAAAACAGCTCTCTAACCCCCCCCTGCCTTATTGGGGGCCATCTTGGGTACTGGCAGCTGTCTGCCAGTACCCAGTTAACAATATTTTTTCCTCTTTTTGTATTTATTTTTTTTACATTTTGCTGTAGTGTAGCTTCCCCACGACCAACCCCTACCCCCACCCCCTCCCAGATCCCTTAGATTAGTTTTTGGGGGCATTTACTCCCCCTCTTCCTCCCACTTACTACATAATTATTTCTGTAGTGTAAGCGGTTCCCACCCGCTCCCTCCCGTGCACGCGCCCGCCCGTCGATCCCCCGTGCACGCGCGCGTGTCTGTGCGCGCCCCTGACTCTCCCACCCCCGATCCCGCCCCCCTCTGTGTATCTGAAGCCATCGATGGCCGCCCACCCGCCTCCCACTGCAGCTCCCACCCACCAACGATTGCGGCCATCGATGGCCGGTGTAGAGAGGGCCACAGAGTGGCTCTCTCTTCACCGGAGGGGTACAAATTGTTATTGCAGGATGCCTCGATATTGAGGCATCCTGCAATAACCGGAAAGCAGCTGGAAGCGATGAGGATTGCTTCCAGCTGCTTTCCAAACCGAGGACATACGCCACACGTCCTCAGGCGTTAACTGCCTTTTTTCTGAGGACGTGTGGCGTACGTCCTCGGTCATTAAGGGGTTAACATTATTAAAATAGAGCTAAATTAAAGTTACAATTATTAACTAAATAATATCTATTTAAAACTAAATACAAACTTACCTGTGAAATAAAACCTAAGCTAGCTACAATATAACTAATTATATTGTAGCTAGCTTAAGTTTTATTTTTATTTCACAGGTAAGTTTGTATTTATTTTAACCAGGTAGACCAGTTAGTAAATAGTTATTAACTATTTACTATTAACTACCTAGTTAAAATAAATACAAACTTACCAGTGAAATAAAACCTAACCTGTCTTACACTAAAACCTAACATTACAAAAAATAAAAAACACTAAAATTACAAAAAATAAAAAAAACTACCATTACAAAAAATAACAAACGAAAATTTCGAAAACAATAAAAATTATTTCTATTCTAATACCCTTTAAAAAAATAAATAAACACCCCAAAATAAAAAACCCTAATCTATAATAAACTACCAAGGGCCCTTAAAGGGCCTTTTGTAGGGCATTGCCCTAAAGTTAACAGCTTTTTTGCTAAAAAAAGAAAAACAAACACCCCTAACAGTATACAAACCCCCACCCCCAAACCCACAAAATAAAAATAAAGTAAAACCTAATCTACCCATTGCCCTGAAAAAGGCATTTGTATGGGCATTGCCCTTAAAAGGGCATTCAGCTCTTTTGCTGCCCATTAAAAATAAAAAATGGCTATTCTAAAAAGAAAAACCCACCCCAAAATGAAAAAAAAACTTTACACAAAATAACAAACGAATTATACAAAATAATAACAATTATTCCTATTCTAATACCCATTTTAAAAAAAAAACACCCCAAAATAAAAGAAACCTAATGTATAATAAACTACCAATTGCCCTTAAAAGGGCCTTTTGTAGGGCATTACTCTAAAGAAATCAGCTCTTTTTCTAAAAAAAAATACAAACACCCAGTCACTAACATTACAAACCCCCCCAAACCCACAAAATAAAAAAAAACTATCTAAAAAAACCTAATCTACCGATTGCCCTGAAAAGGGCATTTGTAAGGGCATTTTAAGAAATGCCCAACCCCTAATCCAAAAAAAAAAGCCACCAAAAACACCTAACACTAACCCCTCTTTAGGTACTCAAAGTTGATGAAGTCCCGCATGAAGGATCTTCATCCCGGCGGCTCCATCTTCATCCAGGCGGCTCCATCTTCATCCAGGCGGCTCCATCTTCATCCAGGCAGCATCTTCTATCTTCATCCCGGCGTTGACCGTATGAAGAGGATGCTCCGCCCCAGATGTTTTCAGGATGGACATGCTCCGCGCCGCCGGGATGAAGATAGAAGATGCCGCCGTGATGAAGATAGAAGACGCTGCCGGGATGGATGAAGACCTTGCCACCTGGATGAAGACTTCTCGCTGCCTGGATGTCCGGACTTCAGAAACTTTAAGTGGATCTTCGGGGGTTTGTTAGGATTTTTAAAACTTTTTTGGGTGTTTTTTTTTTTTTAGTTTAGGGTTTGGGCTTTTCTTAAAAGAGCTAAATGCCCTTTTCAGGGCAATGCAAAAGAGCTAAATCCCCTTTTAAGGCAATGCCCATACAAATGCCCTTTTCAGGGCAATGGGTAGCTTAAGTTTTTATTAGTTAGGTTTTTTATTTTGGGGGGTTGGTTGGGTGGTGGGTTTTACTGCTGGGGGGGGTCTTTGTATTTTTTTTTACAGGTAAAAGAGCTGTTTAAAGGGACAGTCTACACCAGAATATTTATTGTTTTAAAAGATAGATAATCCCTTTATTACCTATTCCCTAGTTTTCCGTAACCAACACAGTTATAATAATACACATTTTACCTCTGTAATTATCTTGTTTCTAAGCCTCTGCAAACTGCCCCTTATTTCAGTTCTTTTGACGGACTTGCATTTTAGCCAATCAGTGCTGACTCCTGGGAACTTCACGTGCATGAGCACAGTGTTATATATATGAAAATCATGAACTAACACCCTCTAGTGGTGAAAAACTGTCAAAATGCCCGAGCTAAGAGGCGGCCTTCAAGGGCTTAGAAATTAGCATATCAACCTCCAAGATTTAGCTTTCAACTAAGAATACCAAGAAAACAAAGCAAAATTGGTGATAAAAGTAAACTGGAAAATTGTTTAAAATCACATGCCCTATCTTAATAATGAAAGCTTGTTTTTGATTAGACTGTCCCTTTAACTTAGGACAATGCCCTACAAAAGGCCCTTTCAAGGGCTATTTGTAGTTTATTGTAGGCTAGGGTTTTTTGTTTTATTTTGGGGGGCTTTTCTATTTTTATAGGGCTATTAGATAAGGTGCAATTCTTTTTTATTTTTTATAATTGGGTTTGTTATTTTTTGTAATTTAGTATTTTTTATTTTTTGTAATTAGATACTTTGTAATTGTTAGGATTTTTTTAATGTGTATTTTAGTTTTCTTTAATTGGTAGTTTAATTTTAGTTTAATAGTTATATTAGTTTAATTGTTAGTTTAAACATAGGCCTAGATTTAGAGTTCGGCGGTAAAAGGGCTGTTAACGCTCCGCGGGTTTTTTTCTGGCCGCACCATAAATTTAACTCTGGTATCGAGAGTTCAAACAAATGCTGCGTTAGGCTCCAAAAAAGGAGCGTAGAGCATTTTTACCGCAAATGCAACTCTCGATACCAGAGTTGCTTACGGACGCGGCCGGCATCAAAAACGTGCTCGTGCACGATTCTCCCATAGGAAACAATGGGGCTGTTTGAGCTGAAAAAAAACCTAACACCTGCAAAAAAGCAGCGTTCAGCTCCTAACGCAGCCCCATTGTTTCCTATGGGGAAACACTTCCTACGTCTGCACCTAACACCCTAACATGTACCCCGAGTCTAAACACCCCTAACCTTACACTTATTAACTCCTAATCTGCCGCCCCCGCTATCGCTGACCCCTGCATTACACTTTTAACCCCTAATCTGCCGCTCCGTAAACCGCCGCCACCTACGTTATCCCTATGTACCCCTAATCTGCTGCCCTAACATCGCCGACCCCTATGTTATATTTATTAACCCCTAATCTGCCCCCCACAACGTCGCCGACACCTGCCTACACTTATTAACCCCTAATCTGCCGAGCGGACCTGAGCGCTACTATAATAAAGTTATTAACCCCTAATCCGCCTCACTAACCCTATCATAAATAGTATTAACCCCTAATCCGCCTCACTAACCCTATCATAAATAGTATTAACCCCTAATCTGCCCTCCCTAACATCGCCGACACCTACCTTCAATTATTAACCCCTAATCTGCCGACCGGAGCTCACCGCTATTCTAATAAATGTATTAACCCCTAAAGCTAAGTCTAACCCTAACACTAACACCCCCCCTAAGTTAAATATAATTTTTATCTAACGAAATAAATTAACTCTTATTAAATAAATGATTCCTATTTAAAGCTAAATACTTACCTGTAAAATAAATCCTAATATAGCTACAATATAAATTATAATTATATTATAGCTATTTTAGGATTAATATTTATTTTACAGGCAACTTTGTAATTATTTTAACCAGGTACAATAGCTATTAAATAGTTAAGAACTATTTAATAGTTACCTAGTTAAAATAATAACAAATTTACCTGTAAAATAAATCCTAACCTAAGATATAATTAAACCTAACACTACCCTATCAATAAAATAATTAAATAAACTACCTACAATTACCTACAATTAACCTAACACTACACTATCAATAAATTAATTAAACACAATTGCTACAAATAAATAAAATTAAATAAACTATCTAAAGTACAAAAAATAAAAAAGAACTAAGTTACAGAAAATAATAAAATATTTACAAACATAAGAAAAATATTACAACAATTTTAAACTAATTACACCTACTCTAAGCCCCCTAATAAAATAACAAAGCCCCCCAAAATAAAAAATTCACTACCCTATTCTAAAATACAAATATTACAAGCTCTTTTACCTTACCAGCCCTGAACAGGGCCCTTTGCGGGGCATGCCCCAAGAATTTCAGCTCTTTTGCCTGTAAAAAAAAACATACAATACCCCCCCCCCCAACATTACAACCCACCACCCACATACCCCTAATCTAACCCAAACCCCCCTTAAATAAACCTAACACTACCCCCCTGATGATCTTCCTACCTTGTCTTCACCATGCCAGGTTCACCGATCCGTCCTGGCTCCAAGATCTTCATCCAACCCAAGCGGGGGCTAGACATCCACTGAAGAAGTCCAGAAGAGGGTCCAAAGTCTTCCTCCTATCCGGCAAGAAGAGGACATCCGGACCGGCAAACATCTTCTCCAAGCGGCATCTTCTATCTTCTTCCATCCGATGACGACCGGCTCCATCTTGAAGACCTCCAGCGCGGATCCATCCTCTTCTTCCGACGACTAGACGACGAATGACGGTTCCTTTAAGGGACGTCATCCAAGATGGCGTCCCTCGAATTCCGATTGGCTGATAGGATTCTATCAGCCAATCGGAATTAAGGTAGGAATTTTCTGATTGGCTGATGGAATCAGCCAATCAGAATCAAGTTCAATCCGATTGGCTGATCCAATCAGCCAATCAGATTGAGCTCGCATTCTATTGGCTGATCGGAACAGCCAATAGAATGCGAGCTCAATCTGATTGGCTGATTGGATCAGCCAATCGGATTGAACTATATTCTGATTGGCTGATTCCATCAGCCAATCAGAAAATTCCTACCTTAATTCCGATTGGCTGATAGAATCCTATCAGCCAATCGGAATTCGAGGGACGCCATCTTGGATGACGTCCCTTAAAGGAACCGTCATTCGTCGTCTAGTCGTCGGAAGAAGAGGATGGATCCGCGCTGGAGGTCTTCAAGATGGAGCCGGTCGTCATCGGATGGAAGAAGATAGAAGATGCCGCTTGGAGAATATGTTTGCCGGTCCGGATGTCCTCTTCTTGCCGGATAGGAGGAAGACTTTGGACCCTCTTCTGGACTTCTTCAGTGGATGTCTAGCCCCCGCTTGGGTTGGATGAAGATCTTGGAGCCAGGACGGATCGGTGAACCTGGCATGGTGAAGACAAGGTAGGAAGATCATCAGGGGGGTAGTGTTAGGTTTATTTAAGGGGGGTTTGGGTTAGATTAGGGGTATGTGGGTGGTGGGTTGTAATGTTGGGGGGGGTATTGTATGTTTTTTTTTACAGGCAAAAGAGCTGAAATTCTTGGGGCATGCCCCGCAAAGGGCCCTGTTCAGGGCTGGTAAGGTAAAAGAGCTTTTAATATTTGTATTTTAGAATAGGGTAGGGAATTTTTTATTTTGGGGGGCTTTGTTATTTTATTAGGGGGCTTAGAGTAGGTGTAATTAGTTTAAAATTGTTGTAATATTTTTCTTATCTTTGTAAATATTTTATTATTTTCTGTAACTTAGTTCTTTTTTATTTTTTGTACTTTAGATAGTTTATTTAATTTTATTTATTTGTAGCAATTGTGTTTAATTAATTTATTGATAGTGTAGTGTTAGGTTAATTGTAGGTAATTGTAGGTAGTTTATTTAATTATTTTATTGATAGGGTAGTGTTAGGTTTAATTATATCTTAGGTTAGGATTTATTTTACAGGTAAATTTGTTATTATTTTAACTAGGTAACTATTAAATAGTTCTTAACTATTTAATAGCTATTGTACCTGGTTAAAATAATTACAAAGTTGCCTGTAAAATAAATATTAATCCTAAAATAGCTATAATATAATTATAAATTATATTGTAGCTATATTAGGATTTATTTTACAGGTAAGTATTTAGCTTTAAATAGGAATTATTTATTTAATAAGAGTTAATTTATTTCGTTAGATAAAAATTATATTTAACTTAGGGGGGTGTTAGTGTTAGGGTTAGACTTAGCTTTAGGGGTTAATACATTTATTAGAATAGCGGTGAGCTCCGGTCGGCAGATTAGGGGTTAATAATTGAAGGTAGGTGTCGGCGATGTTAGGGAGGGCAGATTAGGGGTTAATACTATTTATGATAGGGTTAGTGAGGCGGATTAGGGGTTAATAACTTTATTATAGTAGCGCTCAGGTCCGCTCGGCAGATTAGGGGTTAATAAGTGTAGGTAGGTGTCGGCGACGTTGTGGGGGGCAGATTAGGGGTTAATAAATATAACATAGGGGTCGGCGATGTTAGGGGTAGCAGATTAGGGGTACATAGGGATAACGTAGGTGGCGGCGATTTGCGGTCGGAAGATTAGGGGTTAATTATTTTAAGTAGCTTGCGGCGACGTTGTGGGGGGCAAGTTAGGGGTTAATAGATATAATACAGGGGTCGGCGGTGTTAGGGGCAGCAGATTAGGGGTACATAAGTATAACGTAGGTGGCGGTCGGCAGATTAGGGGTTACAATTTTTAATCGAGTGGCGGCGATGTGGGGGGACCTCGGTTTAGGGGTACATAGGTAGTTTATGGGTGTTAGTGTACTTTAGGGTACAGTAGTTAAGAGCTTTATAAACCGGCGTTAGCCAGAAAGCTCTTAACTCCTGCTATTTTCAGGCGGCTGGAATCTTGTCGTTAGAGCTCTAACGCTCACTGCAGAAACGACTCTAAATACCGGCGTTAGGAAGATCCCATTGAAAAGATAGGCTACGCAAATGGCGTAGGGGGATCTGCGGTATGGAAAAGTCGCGGCTGTAAAGTGAGCGTTAGACCCTTTAATCACTGACTCCAAATACCAGCGGGCGCCCGAAACCAGCGTTAGGAGCCTCTAACGCTGGTTTTGACGGCTACCGCCGAACTCTAAATCTAGGCCTTAGTTTTTTTAATTTGACAGGTAAGTTTTAATTTAAGATAGTAAAATTGTACTTTTAATATAAAGTTGGGGGGGGGCGTTAGGTTTAGGGGTTACTAGTTTAAATTAGTTTATGGCGATGTGGGGAGCTTTCGGTTTGGGGTTATTAGGTTTATTATAGTGGTGGCGGTGGCGGGGAGCGGCGGAATAGGGGTTAATAACTTTAGTATAGTGGGGGCGATGTGGGCAGATGGCAGATTAGGGTTTAATAATATATAAATAATGTCTGCGATGTGGGAGGGCCTCGGTTTAGGGGTTAATAGGTAGTTTATTGGTGTTAGTGTACTTTGTAACAGTTTAGTTATGAGTTTTATGTAACAGTTTTGTTTCGTAAAACTCATAACTACTGCTTTCAGATGGCGGTACAGATCTTGTCGGTATAGACTGGAACGCAAGTTTTTTAGCCTCACCGCAAAACTTGTAATGGCAGCGCTATGGGAATCCCATGAAAAATTTAATTTCTTCGAGTGCGGGACTGACGTTGCGTTACAGGCTAAAAGGCTTGCGGTACAGCTATACCAACAAGACTTGTAATAGCTGCAGTGCTGTTTTAACGCTGAAATTACAATTTTTTCAGTGTTAAAACACGAACGCACAACTCGTAATCTACCTGAGAGTGTGCTCCACAAGTGTAAGAAGACAACATCATCACATACCTATCCTTTACACATTAGCTAAAAATTAACATAATTACTTTTTCCCACGAGACTGAGGCTCTGTGGTGGTCAAATGCCCCCTCCAACGTGTCTTCATTGGAAATGGTTGGAGAAGAAGGGGAGGAGGAGTACTGTGAGTGATTGGGGAATGACCAGGCAGAGTAGGAGATGGAGGAGGTCCAGGAGCTGATGGTCCAGGCTCTTGTGGTCTTCCCATTTCTAGATAAGGGGGCATATCTATCAAGCTCCATACTGAGCTTGAAGCCCTGTGTTTGAAGCAGTAGTCTAAAGACCGCTGCACCATAACCTGTCTGCCTGCTTTGAGAAGGCGGACAGAGATCGCAACAATTCAACCCGATTGAGTATGATTGGGTTGATTGACACCCTTTGCTGGCATCCGATTGGCCGCAAATCTGCAGGGGGTGGCGGTGCACAAGCAGCTCACAAGAGATGCTGGTGCAATGCTGAATACGGAGAGCGTATTGCTCTTCGCATTCAGTGAGGTCTGTCAGACCTGATCCGCACTGATGGATCAGGTCTGACAGACCTTTGATAAATATCCCCCATAGTCTGCTTGCCACCTCCCGGAGGACCTAAAATATATTATTTAGAACATTGACAATATTTGTTTATCCTTCTATCAGGCTGTTCACTGCGTTTGTCAGAAACTGTGTGTGTTCCTGTTGTGCCCTCCGGGAGGTCTGCATTTCCTCCAGGAAGACCCTCATAAGCTCCACCTCAGGGATTTTGGAGGGAATGTTCTCTTCAGGGGGAGCTGCTGCACACTGGTCTGCTGCTGCAAGGGGGGCTGGTGCAGGGATATCTTTTGCAGGGGGGACTGCTGCTGCTGTACGGGGGGCTGGTGCAGGGATATCTTCCGCAGTGGGGACTGCTGCTGCACAGGGGGCTGGTGCAGGGATATCTTCTGCAGGGTTATCCTCCAGTTCTCCCCGAGGTAGTGTGTCACCTTCTGCACCACTCTCATGCCTGGGTGAAGGAGGAGCATGTTCCTGCTGTGTTTCCTCCTCACCAGCCTCAGGCTCTGTATATTTGAAAATGAAAGAAATATTGCATTAGTCATATTCAGAATTTAATTTGGGTGTGAATGGGTTATGAGGTGGATGGAAAGAGATTATTAAATGAGCTTACCAGCACATGAGAAGTGCAGGTTCCCGGTATCGATTCCTCCTTTAATCCCAACTAGGGTCACCTCGGAGATATTGGGACACAGCATTTCCTCCCAACAGCTGTAGATGAATGTCTTCTCCGGCCCACCACCAGTCCCGGTATTGCATTGCCTCACCCTCAAAATCTAAATTGCTTTTGCAGTCCTGGTAGCGGTGCTGTATAGATTTTATGTCCCTCCTGAACTCCCCCATTGCATTGACAGCATCCCTGATCTCCAGCCACAACTTTTTTTTTCTTCAATGAAGGGGCGGCCTTCGGTGCCTGCAGCCTTCTAGCCCTCTCCATATAGGCTGTTATAAGGGCCTCCTTCTCCTCCATGGTATACCTCTCCTCCCTCTGCCTGGGCTTCACATGTGATGTGAGCCTCTGCTCTCCGGATGGTAATGTGCCCTGTCTGCATTCCTGACCTGCCGCACTTGGCCCAGCTACTTGTTCATCTTCAACAATGTGGCTGTGCCCACCCACCCTGACCTCTCCCCCTTCATCTCCCCCTTCCTCTCCCACTCTCCTCCCTCATCTCCTCACAAATCTCCTGCCTTGGCTCTTCCCTAGTCCTCCTTCCCGCCATACCCTTTCAGAAGGTGACAGTGCACAAATGAAAGGGGGTCAAAATAATGAAATAAAAGTAAAAAGTGCTCAAAGTGTGAATGGGATTTATAAAATAGGGTAAGGGGTTAAACAGACAAATGTATATAAAAAAAAGGACTAAATGAGGGTATGTAAACAATAATTTGGTCTAAAAAGAACAAAGTATAACTATGGGATGGGTATAGGTTTAAAGGAAATGGGGTATGGAGTGTATGTGAGTGTATGTAGTGTTACTGCTATGTGTATGTATTGAATGTGTTATGTGTAAATGTGTTTAACTATGTGTAAGTAATGAAAAACAAAGCAGCACTCACACATTCACCCAGACAAATTCGTACACAAATTCGTACACAAACTCTATCACTCTCTCTCTCTTTCTCTCTCTTTCTTTCGCTCTCTTTCTCTCTCTCTTTCTTTCTTTCTCGTTCTCTCTCTCTCTCTCTCTTTCTTTCTCTCTCTTTCTTTTTCTCTCTTTCTTTTTCTCTCTCTCTCTCCAACTCCTACAGGCCCGGCGCTTGCATAAAGGTAGGCTAGGCAAGTGGGGCGCAATCGGGGAGAAAAAAAACACTTATATTTTTATTGCAGAGAAGCACATTAAAGAAAGGTGCGATTCACAGTTCTTTATATTCCTTAGGCGCTGCAGGAGTTTAAGCCTTTTTTTTAATTCAAAAACTGGCGGGCGGCGGCAGGCCAGAAGTCATCACAGCTAAGGGCCAGCTGAATAAATTTAATGACAATGGGGCCAGGCTAATATTGGCAATATGTGTTGAGCTTGCACTGCGCACAAAGTGTTGGCTGCCTGCCAGTGGCGCCCTTTGGTAAAAAACTCTGCACGCACCACGTCAGTCTGTAGTTGGTTTGATGTGATGTATCTGACGTGCAGACTGCAGAGCCGGGAGCCCAATGCTTGAGCTGAACTTCTGAAGTGTCAGGCGCGCCGCGCACGCTTTGGACACCAGCCCGTGCAGAGCGATGCTAGTTGGTTCCAGACTTCCAGCACAGGGGTTTCACACATGTTGTGCTCCCTTGCTCTCTCTCTCTCTCTGTGCTCCTTGTATGGCCGGGTGTCCCACTCTCATTTATATATATTTGTTATGCAGCAGAACTACTGTCTGATTTTGTTATTCAGCACAAGCAACCACTGTCTGATTTTGCTATGCAGCACAAGCAAGCACTGTCTGATTTTGCTATGCAGCACAACCACTGTATGATTTTGCTATGCAGCATAACCACTGTATGATTTTGCTATGCAGCACAACTACTGTCTGATTTTGCTATGCGGCACAACTACTGTCTGATTTTGCTATGTAGCACAACCACTGTCTGATTTTGCTATGCAGCACAACTACTGTCTGATTTTGCTATGCAGCACAACCACTGTCTGATTTTGCTATGCAGCACAACCACTGTCTGATTTTGCTATGCAGCACAACCACTGTCTGATTTTGCTATGCAGCACTACCACTGTCTGATTTTGCTATGCAGCACAACTACTGTCTGATTTTGCTATGCAGCACAACTACTGTCTGATTTTGCTATGCAGCACAACCACTGTCTAATTTTGCTATGCAGCACTACCACTGTCTGATTTTGCTATGCAGCACAACCACTGTCTGATTTTGTTATGCAGCACAACCACTGTCTGATTTTGCTATGCAGCACATATGTGATGATGTCATAGTGATCGTAAGACATGTTTACAGCGGAAAAAACCATTTCGGATCATTTCTGGCCGATTCTGATTTTTTCAAATTTCGTTTCAGATCGATTTGCATACATTTGAATGTATTCGTTACGGATTCATTCGGAATTTGAATACATTTGGATGTATTCGTTTCAGATTCGATTCGTAAATTCAGAAGTTCGGTATGTGTTATGTTGATTTGGATGGTTCGAAGTTACACAAATGGAATTATTTCACTGTTCTATCTCACTAAATCTCACTAAATTTATTTTTTATACTGAACTGGGATTAGTCCATGGCCATTCGAATGTAACGAATAAATCAGAACTAATTCGGATTTGTTCATAACAAATGCTTTCGGATTAGTTTAGTTTCATTGCTAGGGTAATTTGGAAATTCAAATCAATTCAAATCTCTGAATTTGGTGAATTCGTCTGAATTTCAGATTCCGAACGAAACGCACATGTCTAGTGATCGTTTTGCATAACATTATCATAATTTAGTATAGCAAAATCCAAATGATGATTTCTGATCGTATCGTATTTAACTATTCTAAATGTTTATTTTTAGTCCTAATCGCCAATGCAATTATTTGTGTCTATTAAGTTGTATATGTATTGGGACAGAGCACTGTGTAGTTCTCGCAATATCGAGTGTTAGATAAAAAAATCTGTTTATTTTTCAGTTTTCATTGATCTCTATGGAGGAATCCATTACGCATCTGTGATTACGCAAGTGAAATAAACGCGGTATTCATGTTAACGCGATGTGTAACAATGTTGTTTTCAGACTTTTAATACCTACGTTATGAAGAGTGCGCAATGAACATTATGCATGCGCTATTTGCGCACAGCCATTACACAAAACTCGTAATCTAGGTGTCTGTGATTACCTTGCACCTATGGCTCTGCAGACTGCCCCCTTATTTAAATTATTTTGGCAGACTTGCATTTTAGCCAATCAGTGCTGACATAAATAACTCCAGGGGATTAAGCACAATGTTATCTATATTACTCACACTAGCTGTGAAAAACTGTCAAAATGCACTGAAATAAGAGGCAGTTCAATGGTTTAGAAATTAGCATATGAGTTTATCTAGGTTTAGCTTTCAACCAAGAATACCAAGAGAACAAAGCAAATTTGATGATAAAATAAAATTGGAAAGTTGTTTAAAATGACATGCGTTATCTGAATCATGAAAGTTTAATTTTGACTAGACTGTCCCTTTAACTCTGAAAATGTTTCATTTTCCATATAGATCTCAGAGATGACAGATTGCATCCTACAGAGTGCAGAGCTCCAATCCTGCAACATTCTGCACAGCAATTGTTTGATCAGTGCAGGGACTCATTCGTGTCTGTTCCTAAATGGCCAAAGTAAAGGAGATAAACATACTCAAGATGTTTCCAAGGGGTGTGTCTCTAGACTGCTAAATAATGCTAGATTTTCTTACAATCAGAGAGCCGGATTACAAGTTGTGCAGTAAATCCGTTGTGAACACACCATGCGCAATGTGGCTATACCGCAATTTCCATTGCGCCTCCAATACAAGTTACACTAAAACTATCTTTTTGCGTGCATTATGCTGCGGTAACCCACATACCGTACACAAACCAAGTTTCGACTTTGCTTGCTCATGCACGTATTTCCCCATAGAGATCAATGAACAAAAAATATTGCAAAGAAAAAATCTGAGATTGCGAAATCGCCATTGCATTTTCGTATTCCCCATTAAAGTCTATGGAGAAAAGAAAGTTATTAAAAAACCTAACTCCCTAAGATAAGCCACTAGTCAAATAACCCTTAAACCGCCATCCCCACATTTCCAACACTAAATAAACCTATTAACCCCTAAACCACCGTCCCTCCACATCGCCAACACTAAATTAAACTATTAACTACTAATCCGCCGTCCCCCCACATTGCAAATAACAAAATTAAACTATTAACCCCTAAACCTAACACCCCCCCTAACTTTAACAAAATTAAAATACACTTATTAAAGTTACAAAAAAAATAAAAACGTAAATGTGAAATAAAATTAAAACCTAAGCCTAAATAAAAAAACTAACATTACTTGTTTTACAAAAAATATTATACCAAAAATAAAAAAACTACATTGCTAAAAATGATAAAATCTACCATTACAAACAAATAAACACTAAAATTACAAAAATAAAAGCTACCATTACAATTTTTTTTACGACCAAAACAATAAAAAATATTCCTATTCTAATACCCCCTAAACTAAAAAAGAACCCTAATCTAACCATTGCCACGACATTTGGATGAGCATTCAGCTCTTTTACAGCCTCGAAAAAATAAAAAAATTCCTTAATCTTAAAAAACCCACCCCACAAAACAAAAGAATATCTAACACTAATCCCAAAATTGGTACTCACCAATGATGAAGGGCGACGCTCCATCCTCATCCCAGCGGCGAAACATCTTCATCCGTCAGCGGAGCATCTTCTCCAATCTTACATCCTGTGGTCCATCTTGTAACTTTATCCCGTTTGCATCTTCCAGTGATGTCATTTGCAAAGTTGGTCCTCCTCTTCAGAGCATCGACACGGAGCTCCTCTTCATGCAGTCTCTAGCCGCACACTGAAGATTGAATGCAAGGTACCCCTTTTATATGGGGGTACCCTTGCATTCCTATTGGCTGACAAATTTGAATCAGCCAATAGGAATGCAAGGGTACCCCCATATAAATCCAATAGGATGAAAGCATCTGTCCCACTGTCCCTCTGAGACAGTCATATGTTCCTATTTGCAGTATTTCCCTTTAGCCCCACCCATGGAGCACCCAGACACACTCACTGACCACCCTAACACGCTCACTGACGATCCAGACACACCCACTGACCCCCAGACACACCCACTGACCACCCAAACATGCTCACTGACCACCCAGACACACCCACTATCCCACCCCTCCAAACATGACTCCTTCCACAAAATGGCAACTGCTCTACCTCAATCTCCTGAGTCCCTGATACCCAGCAACAAATGTGGGGAGGTATAGGTAGACTGTTAGAGCCTGTTCAGGTTTTCCTTTAACCTCTTAAGGACATATGACAGAATTTTTCCGTCATAAAACAATTGAGCAAACTGAAAGCTGTGTCCTTAAAGGGTTAAACTGAGTCTAACTAATTTGGGTGATTAGGCTCACTAGATACTGCTTTGGTTCCTTTAAAACCTCAGTGTGTTGAGAGACACAAGGAGTTGTCAGAACCTGTACTGCTGAAACTGAACATGCTGGTAAAATGATTAAGCACTGTTGCTACTGTTGTTATTTTGTTGGTAAGTAGACAAGCAGACCCACAATAGTTACAATTTGTTTAGTAAGTGCTCAGAGGAACAAGGACTTTTGTTTATGTTTTGTTATCTATTAAATGAAGCAGTGCCAGAAATAAACAGACCACAGATGTGTAAAGTGTGTTCCTGTCCCAGAAGGCTGTGCAATCTGAGAGTGATCATTTAGCAGAGCACATAAACAAGTCTCTCACTAACTATATACATATATAGAGTATATTATTAGACATATCATGCTGGGGAAAAAAGCCCAAGAAGTATGTAACTAGGAAATCTGTTTAATCATGCCAATAATTGTTATTAATTATCGGCTAGATTACGAGTTTTGCGTTATACTGAAAAAGCAGCGTTATCAGGTTATAACGCTGCATTTTCACTCCCGCTGGTATTACGAGTCTTGCAGATTTAGGGGCACCGCACACTTTTTTGGCCTTACCGCAAATTAACTTACGCAATTTGTGTATAGTCTATTTTCAAAGGGACTTCCATAGCGCCGGTATTACGAGCTTGTCCTGGAAGGCCAAAAAGTGAGTGGTACACCCTATCCTGTCAAGATTCGTACCGCATTTTAAAGTCAGTAGTTATGAGTTTTACACTACAAAGCTGTAGCATAAAACTCATAACTAAAGTGCTAAAAAGTACACTAACACCCATAAACTACCTATTAACCCCTAAACCGAGGCCCTGCCGTATCGCAAACACTATTGATTGGATCAGCCAATAGGATTAAACTTCTATCAGCCAATCGGAATCTAAGGGACGCCATCTTGGATGACGTCACTTAAAGATACCTTCATTTGTCGGGTAGTCGTCGTTGGAAGAGGATGCTTTGTGCCGGATGTCTTGAAGATGGACCCGCTCCACGTCAGAAGGATGAAGATAGAAGATGCCATCTGGGTGAAGACTAATGCCCGTCTGGAGGATCTCTTCTGCCTGTCTAGAGGACCACTTCTGCTGGCTTCGTTGAGGACATCTTGCCGCTTGGATGAAGACTTCTCCCGGTAAGTGGATCTTCGGGGGTTAGTGTTAGGATTTTTTAAGGGTGTATTGGGTGGGTTTTATTTTTAGGTTAGGGCTTTGGGCCGCAATAGAGCTAAATGCCCTTTTAAGGGCAATGCCCATCCAAATTCCCTTTTCAGGGTAATGGGGAGCTTAGGTTTTTTAGTTAGGGTTTTATTTGGGGGGTTGGTTGTGTGGGTGGTGGGTTTTACTGTTGGGGTGGTTGTGTGTATTTTTTTACAGGTAAAAGAGCTGATTTCTTTGGGGCAATGCCCCACAAAAGGCCATTTTAAGGGCTATTGGTAGTTTAGTTTAGGCTAGGGTTTTTTTTATTTTTTTTGGGGGGGGGTTATTTTGAAAGGGCTATTAGATTAGGTGTAATTAGTTTAAAGATCTTGAAATTTGTTTTTATTTTCTGTAATTTAGTGTTTTTTTTGTAATTTAGCTAATTGTTTTGAATTTATTTAATTGTATTTAATTTATGGAATTTATTTAATTGTATTTAATTTAGGGAATTTATTTAATTGTAGTGTAGTGTTAGGTGTTAGTGTAACTTAGGTTAGGTTTTATTTTACAGGTACTTTTGTATTTATTTTAGCTATGTAGTTAGTAAATTGTTAATAACTATTTAATAACTATTCTACCTAGTTAAAATAAATACAAACTTGCCTGTAAAATAAAAATAAACCCTAAGCTAGCTACAATGTTACTATTAGTTATATTGTAGCTAGCTTAGGGTTTATTTTACAGGTAAGTTTAGTTTTAACTAGGAATAATTTAGGTAATAATTGTAGGTTTTATTTATATTTATTTTAATTATAATTAAGTTAGAGGGTGTTAGGGTTAGACTTAGATTTAGGGGTTAATAAATATAATATAGTGGTGGCGACATTGGGGGCGGCAGATTAGGGGTTAATAAATGTAGGTAGGTGGCGGCGATGTTAGGGGTGGCAGATTAGGGGTTAATAATATTTAACTAGTGTTTGCGATGCGGGAGTACGGCGGTTTAGGAGTTAATATGTTTATTATAGTGGCGGCGATGTTTGGAGCGGCAGATTAGGGGTTAATAACATTATGTAGGTGTCGGCGATGTTGGGGGCAGCAGATTAGGGGTTCATACGTATAATGTAGGTGGCGGTGATGTTGGGGGCGGCAGATTAGGGGTTAATAAGTGTAAGATTAGGGGTGTTTAGACTCGGGTCCATGTTAGGGTGTTAGGTGTAAACATAACTTTAGTTTCCCCACAGGAATCAATGTGGCTGCGTTACTGAGCTAAATGCTGCTTTTTTGCAGGTGTTAGACTTTTTCTCAGCTGGCTCTCCCCGTTGATTCCTATGGGGAAATCGTGCACGAGCACGTACAACCAGCTCACCGCTGACTTAAGCAGCGCTGGTATTGGAGTGAGGTATGGAGCACAATTTTGCTCTACGCTCACTTCTTGCCTTTTAACGCCGGGTTTGTAAAAACCTGTAATACCAGCGCTGTAGGTAAGTGAACGGTAACAATAACGTGCAAGTTAGTACCGCACCCCTCTTACCGCAAAACTCGTAATCTAGCCGATTATTAATAAAGATATGTTCAGTATTTATTAAAGACAATAAACTATAATACTGAGGCATGTGCCAATAAAAAGTAATAATGTAGGAATGTGTATGCTGTGCTCGGGGTCACTATCTATAAGAAGGTGCTGTACAGTAGAAGAGTAATGGGCAGAATTTTCACTCTGTCTGTAGCTGAGCAAGAGTCTAATAACACATAATGATAATGTGCTATTTATGCAAAATGATGCAGCTCAGACTTGTGCTTCAGATTGAGGCTCAGAGAGCAGAGAATTATTTTACAGATAATAAGAGGAAGAAATTGCTGACCCCATATTAAAAGCTTCACTCCAGGAGACCCCTTGTTGCTCATTCTGTCAGCTCCTCAATATTCACTGCTAATTTATTTGCTTTCCTGATATTGCACTGATCTTAGTTGCTAAAGATATTGTGCAGCTTATTCTCTCTGCAGAGCATCACCTCCATATGACTTATTATTATGTATTTATTGTATTTTATCAGAGCACTGGTTACTGCTAGCACAGGGTGAGTGCTCACGTCTGGTTACTGCTAGCACAGGGTGAGTGCTCACTTCTGGTTACTACTAGCACAGGGTGAGTATTCACTTCTGGTTACTGCTAGCACAGGGTGAGTGCTCACTTCTGGTTACTGCTAGCACAGGGTGAGTGCTCACTTCTGGTTACTGCTAGCACAGGGTGAGTGCTCACTTCTGGTTACTGCCAGCACATGGTGAGTGCTCACTTCTGGTTACTGCTAGCACAGGGTGAGTGCTCACTTCTGGTTACTGCTAGCACAGGATGAGTGCTCACTTCTGGTTACTGCTAGCACAGGGTGAGTGCTCACTTCTGGTTACTACTAGCACATGGTGAGTGCTCACTTCTGTTTACTGCTAGCACATGGAGAGTGCTCACTTCGGGTTACAGCTAGCACAAGGTGAGTGCTCACTTCTGGTTACTGCTAGCACAGGATGAGTGCTCACTTCTGGTTACTGCTAGCACAGGGTGAGCACTCACTTCTGGTTACTGCTAGCACAGGGTGAGTACTCACTTCTGGTTACAGCTAGCACAGGGTGAGTGCTCACTTCTGGTTACTGCTAGCACAGGGTGAGTGCTCACTTCTGGTTACTGCTAGTGTATGGTGAGTATTCACTTCTGGTTACTGCTAGCACAGGGTGAGTGCTCACTTCTGGTTACTGCTAGCACAGGGTGAGTGCTCACTTCTGGTTACTACTAGCACATGGTGAGTGCTCACTTCTGTTTACTGCTAGCACATGGAGAGTGCTCACTTCGGGTTACAGCTAGCACAAGGTGAGTGCTCACTTCTGGTTACTGCTAGCACAGGATGAGTGCTCACTTCTGGTTACTGCTAGCACAGGGTGAGCACTCACTTCTGGTTACTGCTAGCACAGGGTGAGTACTCACTTCTGGTTACAGCTAGCACAGGGTGAGTGCTCACTTCTGGTTACTGCTAGCACAGGGTGAGTGCTCACTTCTGGTTACTGCTAGTGTATGGTGAGTATTCACTTCTGGTTACTGCTAGCACAGGGTGAGTGCTCACTTCTGGTTACTGCTAGCACAGGGTGAGTGCTCACTTCTGGTTACTGCTAGCACAGGGTGAGTGCTCATTCTGGTTACTGCTAGCACAGGGTGAGTGCTCACTTCTGGTTACTGCTAGCACAGGGTGAGTGCTCACTTCTGGTTACTGCTAGTGTATGGTGAGTGCTCACTTCTGGTTACTGCTAGCACAGTGTGAGTGCTCACTTCTGGTTACTGCTAGCACAGGGTGAGTGCTCATTTCTGGTTACTGCTAGCACAGGGTGAGTGCTCAATTCTGGTTACTGCTGGCACAGGTTGAGTGCTCACTTCTGGTTACTGCTAGCACAGGGTGAGTACTCACTTCTGGTTACTGCTAGCACAGGGTGAGTGCATATTTCTGGTTACTGCTATCACAGGGTGAGTGCTCACTTCTGGTTACTGCTAGCACAGGGTGAGTGCTCACTTCTGGTTACTGCTAGCACAGGGTGAGTTCTCACTTCTGGTTACTGCCAGCACATGGTGAGTGCTCACTTCTGGTTACTGCTAGCACAGGGTGAGTGCTCACTTCTGGTTACTGCTAGCACAGGATGAGTGCTCACTTCTGGTTACTGCTAGCACAGGGTGAGCACTCACTTCTGGTTACTGCTAGCACAGGGTGAGTGCTCACTTCTGGTTACTGCTAGCACAGGGTGAGTTCTCTCTTCTGGTTACTGCCAGCACATGGTGAGTGCTCACTTCTGGTTACTGCTAGCACAGGGTGAGTGCTCACTTCTGGTTACTGCTAGCACAGGATGAGTGCTCACTTCTGGTTACTGCTAGCACAGGGTGAGCACTCACTTCTGGTTACTGCTAGCACAGGGTGAGTGCTCACTTCTGGTTACTGCTAGCACAGGGTGAGTTCTCTCTTCTGGTTACTGCTAGCACAGAGTGAGTGCATATTTCTGGTTACTGTTAGCACAGGATGAGTGCTCACTTCTGGTTACTGCTAGCACAGGGTGAATTCTCACTTCTGGTTACTGCTAGCACAGGGTGAGTTCTCTCTTCTGGTTACTGCTAGCACAGGGTGAGTGCATATTTCTGGTTACTGTTAGCACAGGATGAGTGCTCACTTCTGGTTTCTGCTAGCACAGGGTGAATTCTCACTTCTGGTTACTGCTAGCACAGGGTGAGTGCTCACTTCTGGTTACTGCTAGCACAGGGTGAGTGCTCTCTTCTGGTTACTGCTAGCACAGGGTGAGTGCATATTTCTGGTTACTGCTAGCACAGGGTAAGTGCTCACTCCTGGTTACTGCTAGCACAGGTTGAGTGCTCATTTCTGGTTACTTCTAGCACAGGGTGAGTGCTCACTTCTGGTTACTGCTAGCACTTGGTGAGTGCAAGTCTGTAAGACATCAGCCAATAGGATTTTGTCTACCGTAAGCTAGATTAGCTAAATAAGTGTGCACCTATTTACCTACAACACTCATCCTTAGGATCAAGCCATACAAGTAATTAGTGTGCACCTATTTACCTACAACACTCATCCTTAGGATCAAGCCATACAAGTATTGTTACATGGGGAAGAGCTGCGTATTTAAAAGCATTCAAGTTCTATTTATGCTGTTACTTGTGATCATCATTAGCAGCTGCACAGATTTCACTTAGATTTCATTGGATTTACCTTGATGTTTTATTTTGGATGTTACTAAAGGTAATGCTTAGGCAAGGTCTGTAATACAACAACAATGTCAGTAAGAAGTATGGGTTCAAAATTAGCATTTAGATCCCAAAAACAGGTGGAGAATACAGGCAGAGATAAAAAAAACAAGACATTGAGAATAGATAATCACTGGCTAGAACATCAATATACAATTGTGATCCATTAGCATTAGTATTAAAATTACAATTATTTTAAGTGAAAAGCAGGGAA
Source organism: Bombina bombina (assembly GCF_027579735.1). NCBI lineage: Eukaryota > Metazoa > Chordata > Amphibia > Anura > Bombinatoridae > Bombina > Bombina bombina. The sequence continues at coordinate 1,425,533,666 of NC_069500.1, forward strand.
TACAGTTACCTTATAGATGAAGTGAGAGTCACCAAGTAAACAGGAACTCATTAAACTTAATGAAACAAAAAAAATATGTGACAAATATGTGACAAAAAAGATGACAACAAGGTATGTGCAAAACATAGTACAGCGTTTCGGAATACATTAGAACTGTGTTTTCTTTCATGTAATTGGCAAGAGTCCATGAGCTAGTGACATATGGGATATACAATCCTACCAGGAGGGGCAAAGTTTCCCAAACCTAAAAATGCCTATAAATACACCCCTCACCCCACCCACAATTCAGTTTTACAAAATTTGCCTCCTATGGAGGTGGTGAAGTAAGTTTGTGCTAAAATTTCTACGTTGATATGCGCTTCTCAGCATCGTTGAAGCCTGATTCCTCTCAGAGTACAGCGAATGTCAGAGGGATGTGAAGGGAGTATCACTTATTGAATACGATGATTTCCTTAACGGGGGTCTATTTCATAGGTTCTCTGTTATCGGTCGTAGAGATTCATCTCCTACCTCCCTTTTCAGATCGACAATATACTCTCATATTCCATTACCTCTACTGATAACCGTTTCAGTACTGGTTTGGCTATCTGCTATATGTGGATGGGAGTCTTTTGGTAAGTATGTTTTTTTATTACTTAAGACACCTCAGCTATGGTTTGGCACTTTATGCATTTATATAAAGTTCTAAATATATGTATTGTACTTATATTTGCCATGAGTCAGGTTCACGTATTTCCTTCTGCGAACTGTCAGTTTCATAATTGTTTTTTTTTTTTTTTCTTACCTGAGCTTTAGTCTTTTTTTCAATTGACTACTTTCTTTCAAATTGCAGGCATTATTAGGCCCGCGGGTGCGCCAAATGCTAGACTTTATTGCGTCATTCTTGGCGCGAGAATTTTTTTGGCTCTAAAAATACGTCTATAACGCAACTTCATCATTTCTGGCGTCATAATTGACGCCAAAGCCTTACACACGGTTGCGTCATTAGTGACGCGAATGTGTCATTTCTGGTTATTATTGGCGCCAAAAAAGTTTTCAGTTACGCTGTGCGTCATACTTGGCGCCAAACTTTTTCATTATTTTAATACCCCATTGATGTTTGCCTCTTGCCTTTTTCTCTATCAGAGGGCTATGCTATTTGCATTTTTTCCCTTTCCTGAAACTGTCATATAAGGAATTTGATCATTTTGCTTTATATGTTGTTTTTTCTTTTACATTTTGCAAGATGTCTCAATCTGATCCTGCCTCAGAGGTTTCTGCTGGAACATTGCTGCCTGACATTGGTTCTACCAAAGCTAAGTGCATTTGTTGTAAGATTGTGGAAATTATTTCACCGAATGTCATTTGTAATAGTTGTCATGATAAACTTTTACATGCAGATAGTGTGTCCATCAGTAATAGTACATTGCCGGTTGCAGTTCCTTCAACTTCTAATGTACTTGATATACCTATGAATTTTAAAGAATTTGTTTCTGATTCTATCCAGAAGGCTTTGTCTGCATTTCCACCTTCTAATAAACGTAAAAGATCTTTTAAAACTTCTCATTCAGTTGATGAAATTTCAAATGACCAACAACATAATAATTTATCCTCCTCTGATGAGGATCTATTTGATACAGAAGATCCTTCCTCAGACATTGACACTGACAAATCTACTTATTTATTTAAAATAGAGTATATGCATTCTTTATTAAAAGAAGTGTTAATTACTTTGGATTTTGAGGTAACCAGTCCTCTTGACGTTAAGTCTAATAAACATTTATATGCTGTTTTTAAACCTCCTGTGGTTTCTCCAGGGGTTTTTTCCTATTCCTGAGGCTATTTCTGATATGATTTCTAAGGAATGGAATAAGCCAGGTACTTCTTTTATTCCTTTTTCAAGGTTTAAAAAATTGTATCCTTTACCAGCAAATTCTATAGAGTTTTGGGTAAAAATCCCCAAAGTTGATGGGGCTATTTCTACTCTTGCTAAAAGTACCACTATTCCTATGGAAGATAGTACTTCCTTTAAGGATCCTTTAGATAGAAAGCTTGAATCTTTTCTAAGGAAAACCTATTTATATTCAGGTCATCTTCTCAGACCTGCAATTTCTTTGGCTGATGTTGCGGCTGCATCAACTTTCTGGTTGGAGAATTTAGCGCAACAATAATTGGATTCTGACATATCTAGCATTATTCGCTTACTGCAATTTGCTAATCATTTTAGTTGTGATGCCATTTTTATATCAAAATTGATGTTAGATCCATGTTTTTAGCTATATTAGCTAGAAGAGCTTTGTGGCTTAAATCTTGGAATGCAGATATGACATCTAAATCTAGATTACTATCTCTTTCTTTCCAAGGTAATAATTTATTTGGTTCTCAGTTGGATTCTATTATTTAAACTGTCACTGGGGGAAAGGGGGTATTTCTGCCTCAGGATAAAAAACCTAAGGGTAAATCTAAGGCTTCTAACCATTTTCGTTCCTTTCGTCAAAATAAGGAACAAAAACTCAATCCTTCCCCCAAGGAATCTGTTTCCAATTGGAAGCCTTCCTCAAATTGGAATAGAACCAAGCCATTTAAGAAACAAAAGTCAGCCCCTAAGTCCGCATGAAGGTGCGGCCCTCATTCCAGCTCAGCTGGTAGGGGGCAGATTAAGGTTTTTCAAGGATATTTGGATAAATTCTGTCCAAAATCAATGGATTCAGAGCATTGTCTCTCAAGGGTATCACATAGGATTCAGAGTAAAACCTCCTGTGAGAAGATTTTTTCTCTCACGTATCCCAGCAAGTTCAGTAAAAGTATCAGGTTTTCCTGAAGTGTGTTTCAGACCTGGAGTCTTCAGGGGTAATCATGCCAGTTCCTTTTCTGGAACAAGGTTTGGGGTTTTATTCAAATCTATTCATTGTCCCAAAGAAGGAACATTTATTGAGACCAGTTCTGGATCTGAAAATTTTGAATCATTATGTAAGAGTACCAACTTTCAAGATGGTGACTATAAGGACTATTCTGCCTTTTGTTCAGCGAGGACATTATATGTCCACAATAGACTTGCAGGATGCATACCTTCATATTCCGATTCATCCAGAACATTATCAGTTCCTGAGATTCTCTTTTCTAGACAAGCATTACCAATTTGTTGCTCTTCCATTTGGCCTAGCAACAGCTCCAAGAATCTTTTCAAAGGTTCTAGGTGCCCTAATCTCTGTAATCAGAGAACAGGGTATTGCAGTATTTTTCTTATTTGGACGATATCTTGGTACTAGCTCAGTCTTTACGTTCTGCAGAATCTCACACAAATCAACTAGTGTTTCTTCGGAAACATGGTTGGAGGATCAATTTACCAAAAAGTTTCTTGATTCCTCAGACAAGGGTCACCTTTTTAGGCTTCCAGATAGATTCAGTGTCTATGACTCTGTCTCTAACAGACAAGAGAAGTTTAAAATTGGTTGCAGCCTGCCGGCACCTTCAGTCTCAGTCATTCCCTTCAGTGGCTATGTGCATGGAAGTTTTAGGTCTCATGACTGCAGCATCGGACACAATCCCCTTTGTTCGTTTTCACATGAGACCTCTTCAGCTTTGTATGCTGAACCAATGGTGCAGGAATTATTCAAAGATATCCCAATTAATATCCTTAAATCCCAATGTACGACACTCTCTGATGTGGTGTATAGATCACCATCATTTAGTTCAAGGAGCTTCTTTTGTTTGGCCAACCTGGACTGTGATCACAACAGATGCAAGTCTTTCAGGTTGGGGAGCTGTTTGGGGATCTCTGACAGCACAAGGGGTTTGGAAATCTCAAGAGGCGAGATTACCAATAAATATTTTAGAACTCCATGCAATTCTCAGGGCTCTTCAGTTTTGGCCTCTGTTAAAGAGAGAACCATTCATTTGTTTTCAGACAGAAAATATCATAACAGTGGCATATGTCAATCAACAGGGTGGGACTCACAGTCCCCAAGCTATGAAAGAAGTATCTTGGATACTTGCTTGGGTGGAATCCAGCTCCTGTCTAATTTCTGCGGTGCATATCCCAGGTGTAGACAATTGGGAGGCGGATTATCTCAGCTGTCAGACTTTACATCCAGGGGAGTGGTCTCTCCATCCAGATGTGTTTTCTCAGATTGTTCAGATGTGGGGTCTTCCAGAGATAGATCTCATGGCCTCTCATCTAAACAAGAAACTTCCCAGATACCTGTCCAGTTCCAGGGATGTTCAGGCGGAAGCAGTGGATGCGCTGACACTTCCTTGGTGTTATCATCCTGCTTACATTTTCACGCCTCTAGTTCTCCTTCCAAGAGTGATCTCCAAAATCATCATGGAACAATCGTTTGTGTTGCTGGTGGCTCCAGCATGGCCGCACAGGTTTTGGTATGCGGATCTGGTTTGGATGTCCAGTTGCCAGCCTTGGCCACTTCCATTAAGGCCGGACCTACTGTCCCAAGGTCCATTTTTCCATCAGGATCTCAAATCATTAAATTTGAAGGTATGGAAATTGAACGCTTAGTACTAAGTCATAGAGGTTTCTCTGACTCAGTGATTAATACTATGTTACAAGCTCGTAAATCTGTCTCTAGAAAGATTTATTATAGAGTTTGGAAGACGTACATTTCATGGTGTTCTTCTCATAAATTCTCTTGGCATTCTTTTAGAATTCCTAGAATTTTACAGTTTCTTCAGGATGGTTAGGATAAGGGTTTGTCTGCAAGTTCCTTGAAGGGACAAATCTCTGCTCTTTCTGTTTTATTTCACAGAAAAGATTGCTATACTTCCTGATATTCACTGTTTTGTACAGGCTTTAGTTCATATTAAGCCTGTCATTAAATCAATTTCTCCTCCTTGGAGTCTTAATTTGGTTTTGAAGGCTTTACAGGCTCCTCCATTTGAGCCTATGCATTCTTTGGACATTAAACTACTTTCTTGGAAAGTGTTGTTCCTTTCGGCTATCTCTTCTGCTAGAAGAGTTTCTAAACTATCTGCTCTTTCTTGTGAGTCTCCTTTTCTGATTTTTCATCAGGATAAGGCAGTTTTGCGGACTTCTTTTCAATTGTTTCCTAAGGTTGTGAATTCTAACAACATTAGTAGAGAAATGATTGTCCCTTCCTTGTGTCCTAATCCTAAGAATTCTTTGGAAAGATCCTTACATTCTTTGGATGTTGTAAGAGCTTTGAAATATTATGTGGAAGCTACTAAAGATTTCAGGAAGACTTCCAGTCTATTTGTTTTATTTTCTGGTGCTAGGAAAGGTCAGAAGGCTTCTGCTATTTTCTTGGCTTCTTGGTTGAAACTTTTGATTCATCAAGCTTATTTTGAGTTGGGGCAGGCCCCGCCTCAGAGAATTACAGCTCATTCTACTAGATCAGTCTCCACTTCGTGGGCCTTTAGTTGATCATATTTGCAAAGCGGCAACTTGGTCCTATTTGCATACATTTACTAAATTCTACCGCTTTGATGTATTTGCTTCTTCAGAAGCAGTTTTTGGTAGAAAAGTTCTTCAGGCAGCTGTTTCAGTTTGATTCTTCTGCTTTTGATTTGTTTTTTTCTTTCATTTATGAGAATAAACTTATTTTTTTGTGTTGTGGATTAATTTTTTCAGCGGAAAATGGCTGTTTTTATTTTTTATCCCTCCCTCTCTAGTGACTCTGGCGTGGAGTTCCACATCTTGGGTATTGCTATCCCATACGTCACTAGCTCATGGACTCTTGCCAATTACATGAAAAAAAACATAATTTATGTAAGAAATTACCTGATAAATTAATTTCTTTCATATTGGCAAGAGTCCATGAGGCCTACCATTTTTATGGTGGTTATGATTTTTTGTATATAGCACAATTATTTCCAAATATCTTTTGTTGATGCTTTCTACTCCTTTCTTTATCACCCCACTGCTTGGCTATTCATTAAACTGAATTGTGGGTGTGGTGAGGGGTGTATTTATAGGCATTTTGAAGTTTGGGAAACTTTGCCCCTCCTGGTAGGATTGTATATCCCATACGTCACTAGCTCATGGACTCTTGACAGTATGAATGAAATGCATTTATCAGGTAAGTTCTTACATAAATTATGTTTTTTCAGTACCTAAACTCCACCTCCACTTGCCCTATTAGGAGGAGCCAGACTATAGAGTAGACAAAACTTGCCATGGCATCGTTTTGCAGTGTCTTATTATATCACGTCTGCTGACGCCAAATAGAGGTAGAAACATACCAGGTTTAGGCTGATATCTGCATGAGAAAGTGGAAAAATAATTGAGTGATGCATATTGCAAATTTTATATATACTGTATGTGCGTGTGTATATATATATATACTGTATGTGCGTGTGTGTGTATATATATATACTGTATGTGTGTGTGTGTGTATATATATATATATATATAAAAACAAAAAGGAAAAAGAAACAAATATAGGACAATAAGAGGAGAGATTATAGAAAGTTATGGTAGTGTGTGAGAAAGCCAGAGTCTACATTAAGTCCTTCATTTCTGGTATTGAAATGTGTGATCATTTTCATCTCAAAGGTCTTTCGTTCATGAGAGTCTTTGAAATTCCCTTTTAGAATTTTAATCCTGAAGTTAAGGATGGAGTGACCAGTCTGGGTGAAGTGATGACCAACAGGGGTACAATATTCATTTTCCTTGTGGTTTTTGATCGAGTGTCTGTGTAGATTCATTCTGAGATGCAGCTTTAGGCCAGTTTCTCCAATGTAGCAACCTCTGTCACACGCTGTACACTGTATCATGTACACCACATTAGCAGATGAACACGAATAGGATCCCTTAATATTGTATGACGCGTTGTTGTGTCTGGCTGTGTTGTTGTCACATATATGTTGACACAGTTTGCAGAGTGATTTGTTGCATCGTGCAGTGCCATTCTGTGTACGCTTCTGTTCTGTGGTAAATTTGCTGCGGACCAATCTCTGTCTCAGGTTAGGCGGTTGTTTGAATGCTAGTATGGGGGGTTCAGGAAATATTTTTTTGAGTGTGGGGTCCTCTGAAATTAGTGGTTGTAGCTCTTTAATAATTTTGTGCACTCCTTCCAGAGTAGGGTTGTAAGTGACTACTAGAGGGGTTCTTGTTTTGTTTTCCTTTTCTTTGTATTGTAGGAGTCTTTCCCGTGGTGTTTTTAGGGCAGATTTGATTTTTTTAGATATTGTCCTTTCCTTGTAGCCCTTTTGCCTAAATTACTCTGACAGTGTACTCAGGTGGTGATCTCTGTCTTTTGTGTCAGAGCAAATGCGGTGATATCTGATAGCTTGGCTGTAGATGATACCTTGTTTGGTGTGATTGGGATGGAAGCTGGAATTGTGGAGGTAGCTGTACCTGTCTGTGGGTTTTCTGTATATGGATGAATGAAGGATGCCATTGGTGACAGTTATTGTGCAGTCCAAGAAGTTCACACTATGATTTGAAAAGTCCATTTTAAGGTTTATTGACAGGTGAAATGAATTAAATGATTTGTGGAAATCTAAGAGGCTTTCTTCTCCTTCTGTCCATATTATGAAAATATCATCGATGTAACGATAATATGTATACGGTTTGTGGGGCTGAGTACATAAGAATCTGTATTCTAGGTACGCCATGAAAAGATTGGCGTATTGGGGTGACATTTTTGTGCCACAAAGTACACTGTCAGAGTCATTTAGGCAAAAGGGCTACAAGGAAAGGACAATATCTAAAAAAATCAAATCTGCCCTAAAAACACCACAGGAAAGACTCCTACAATACAAAGAAAAGGAAAACAAAACAAGAACCCCTCTAGTAGTCACTTACAACCCTACTCTGGAAGGAGTGCGCAAAATTATTAAAGAGTTACAACCACTAATTTCAGAGGACCCCACACTCAAAAAAATATTTCCTGAACCCCCCATACTTGCATTCAAACAACCGCCTAACCTGAGACAGAGATTGGTCCGCAGCAAATTAACCACAGAACAGAAGCGTACACAGAATGGCACTGCACGATGCAACAAATCACTCTGCAAACTGTGTCAACATATATGTGACAACAACACAGCCAGACACAACAACGCATCATACAATATTAAGGGATCCTATTCGTGCTCATCTGCTAATGTGGTGTACATGATACAGTGTACAGCGTGTGACAGAGGTTGCTACATTGGAGAAACTGGCCTAAAGCTGCATCTCAGAATGAATCTACACAGACACTCGATCAAAAACCACAAGGAAAATGAATATTGTACCCCTGTTGGTCATCACTTCACCCAGACTGGTCACTCCATCCTTAACCTCAGGATTAAAATTCTTAAAGGGAATTTCAAAGACTCTCATGAACTCATGAACGAAAGACCTTTGAGATGAAAATGATCACACATTTCAATACCAGAAATGAAGGACTTAATGTAGACTCTGGCTTTCTCACACACTACCATAACTTTCTATAATCTCTCATCTTATTGTCCTATATTTGTTTCTTTTTCCTTTTTGTTTTTCCTCTCATCTGGCCTATTTACTCTCCTCTGTTTATTTATTCTTTCTGGCTATTCTCAGCTATTTTCTCCTTCAGACACATTCTCTGCTTTTATGACACCCCTCTCACCCCCTTCCCTTTGTTGTATGTGATGTGTATCTATATCAGAATGATCATTATTGCTTTAGACCTGAGGAAGAGAGGAAAACTCTCGAAAGCTTGTCTTTTAAATATTATGTTAGTCCAATAAAAAAGGTATCACTGCATACTGCAATACTTTGTTTTTTGAGCATCTATCTACTGGACTAACACGGCTACTCCAATCTTCACTATATATATATATATATATATATATATATATATATATATATATATATATATATATATATATATATATACTGTATGTGTTTGTGTGTATATATATATATATATATACTGTATGTGCGTGTGTATATATATATATACTGTATGTGTGTGTGAATATATATATATATATACTGTATGTGCGTGTGTATATATATATATATATATATATATATATACTGTATGTGTGTGTGTATATATATATACTGTATGTGCGTGTGTATATATACTGTATGTGTGTGTGTGTGTATATATATACTGTATGTGCGTGTATATATACTGTATGTGCGTGTGTATATATATATATACTGTATGTGCGTGTGTATATATATATATATATATATTGTATGTGTGTGTATATATACTGTATGTGTGTGTGTATATATATATATATATATATATATATATACTGTATGTGCGTGTGTATATATACTCTATGTGCGTGTGTATATATACTGTATGTGCGTGTGTATATATACTGTATGTGTGTGTGTGTATATATATATATATACTGTATGTACGTGTGTATATATATATATATATATACTGTATGTGCGTGTGTATATATACTGTATGTGCGTGTGTATATATATACTGTATGCGCGTGTGTATATATATATATATATACTGTATGTGGGTGTGTATATATATATATATATATATATATATATATATACTGTATGTGTGTGTGTATATATATATATATATATACTGTATGTGCGTGTGTATATATACTGTATGTGCGTGTGTATATATATACTGTATGTGCGTGTGTATATATATATATATATATATATATATATATACTGTATGTGGGTGTGTATATATATATATATATATATATATATATATACTGTATGTGTGTGTGTATATATATATACTGTATGTGCGTGTGTATATATACTGTATGTGCGTGTGTATATATATACTGTATGTGCGTGTGTATATATATACTGTATGTGTGTGTGTGTATATATATATATGGAAGAATGGAACGAGAATTTAACCAACTGCTCTATAATATTGATGAAACAGTTATTAAACCACAAAAAAAGTAGAAAGGGAACAGGTCCTTGTTGAAATTAATAATATTATTGAGACACTTAAACCTTTTGAATCCACTCAGAAATACATTGACTACACGAAACAACTAATTGAGACAATTGATAATCTTGATACAGTTCTATCTGAAAGAAAGGTACAAAAATACCAGAGAGATGTTAAAGATTATGAATTGAATATAGTATATTCTTGGCAACAACACAAACCGGTTAGATCAAATTGGTCATCTAGTAAAAATAATAAGAACAAAAATAAAAATAAAAAAGGTAATAAAAATAAGTCAGATAGAAGTAAACATGTTACTTTTTCAAGTATAGACACTGATGGTCAAGACACCAGTGCCCAATCATCAGAAGGAGAACAGTCACAAGATCTCCCTGCACTAGAAAAGACTAGTTTAGACTCTAATCCTAATAGAAAAATGTTAAAAACTTTGGTTAAACCACCTGCCCAAACAAGCACCCCAATAAAACCACCAGACAAAGCCAATAATGAACAAACTGAGTCCACTTTTCGTTACCCCAGCAGAGTAACAAAAAATGTAAAGAAGTAGCGGTTATCAACCTCTCTGATTATACTTTGTCTAGCACAGAAACTAATTTGTTAAATAAAGGTTTGTCATATGCACCATCACATAATTTTGATTTTGTGAACACACTTATAGACATTAATAGATTTGTTCGCAAGATTGTCTTGAAAAGACATTTCAAAGACAATCCAATGGATCACTTATCTCTAACAACTCATATACCTATTAAATATGATACTGTGGGACTTAGGTATACTGACTTGCTAGATCTCACTAATTTAACTTCTTTACAGCAGGAATCTATAAGAACTCCTGACACTTTGGTTGATAATTGCACATCTTTCAAATTTAAAAACACATCTCACTTTTACCCAATTCAGGCTAGACATCACTTATTAGATATATATACCAGAGAGTAGTAGAAAAGGAACTGACTGACCTATTCAGAAACACTGAGAATGACCCTTTTAATATACCTAGAGACAACCTTACTCGATGGCAGAGACAAGCATTAATTAGACTTCAAAAAAATAAAGATCTAGTCATAGTCCAGGCCGATAAGGGAGGGGCGGTGGTGGTTTTAAATAAAAAAGATTACATAGGCGAAGTTGAGAATCAATTGAGTGACTGTATGTTATATACCAAACTAACATTCAATCCTACCACCTCCTTCAAAAATAAACTTAGCCATTTGTTGGACCATGCAATAGAACACAATTTCATGACCAGAGAATTAACAGAATATATATATGTGGAAGAGCCAACCACCCCATATTTCCGTATTGCACCCAAGATACATAAGGGACTCAAGAATCCCCCTGGACGACCCATTGTAGCCAGCAATGGGTCTTTGTGCGAAAGATTGGGTGGCTGGCTCGACCACATCCTTCAACCAATTATGGTGGCTCTTCCCGGGTATATTAAGGACAGTACACATTTGCTTACACATATTACAGACCTTACGTGGAATGATTCCTATGTATTGACTACTATTGATGTGACTGCCCTATATTCGAATTTCCCCCATTCAAAAGAATTAGAAGCCATTGACTTTATGCTACATAGATACTCAGATTACAGCCATGAATTTATAACATTTATTGTTCAGGTAACTGAGTTCCTTTTGAAACATAATTTTTTCATCTTCCAGGGTACCCATTACCTACAAAGACGAGGCACGGCGATGGGGGCAAAATTTGCCCCAGCCTTTGCCAATATTTATATGGGGTGGTTAGAATTCAATATGATCTTTTCAGACTCATTTCCATATAAAAATAATATTATACTTTATGGTCGTTTTATAGACGACATTATTGTCATCTGGGAGACTAGGGATAGTTGTAATGTAGACAAATTAACAGAATATCTGAATGAAAATGAATACAATTTGACATTTACAGCACAGACACATAGTCATACTATTGATTTTTTGGATCTGAACCTAAAGGTATCAGATAATAAAATTTCTACATGTACCTATCGTAAACCACTGGCCAGAAATACAATACTGAGAGCTGATTCTTGCCATCTCGACCATCTTAAGAGAGGCATACCGAAGGCCCAATACTTGCGCCATAGGAGAAATTGTACAGAATTAACAGAATACTGCACCCAGGCTAGAGAATTGACAAATAGACTGACAGATAGGGGATACCAAAGAAATTTGCTATTACAAATAGAAAAACAAATAGCAACTCTAGATAGACAAGACTTACTCCAAGGAAGGAATAATCTAGATAGGACCAAGAGTTTTAACAAGACTGTGATGCCTAGTCAAAATCTCCTGTTTGTTACACAATTTAGTAAACAATATAATCAGATTTGTAGTATAGTCAAGAACAATCAGACCATTCTAAAAGGTGATGAAGCTTTAAAAGACATTTTAACATCTGGAGTCAAATGCATAGCACGAAAAGCCCCTACCATAAGAGAAATAACTAGTAAACAATTCATTGAAAAAGTAACAGTAGGCTCCAATTGGTTAAGCCTAAAATCAGGATGTTTTAAATGTGGCCATGTACCATGTAAAGGGTGCACGTGCATAACTGTGACAGATACTTTTTCTTCATACGTGACAAATCAAACATTTCATATTAGGGACAGGATTGACTGTAATTCCCAATATGTGGTCTATCTAGTTAATTGCTTATTTTGCTCTTGCCAGTATGTAGGCATAACTACTCGCCCGCTTAAATATAGGATCCGTGAGCACTTGCGCTCTTTGGATGAAAAAGAGCCTAGAACACCTGTAGCTAAACACTTCAGACTCCATGGTATAGGTTCTAGATATTTCTCATTTATAGGCATTGACCTAATAAAAAAGCATCCCAGAGGGGGAGATAGGGAAAAAAGCCTAAGGAAAAAAGAAGTTTTTTGGATTGTAAAATTACATACAAGAGCACCAGAGGGCATCAACAAAAGGATGGATGTTGATTTATTTGTTGAATAAGTCCCTTGATGCCCTGTTATCTAATCTTTGGCAATCCCTCTCTTGATTTGTTAGAAAAGTAAAAAAGGGAAGTCATTGTAAAAGTTAGTTCCAATCTGTTCCCTAACCAATGAATATGATTAAATCAATACAACTCATTAGTTCCTCTGTTTGTTCAAATTAAAAATTAAAAATCAAAATGTACTTGAAAATTGATATAGCAAAATTGCTAATTATTGTAGTGAATTTCCTCATCCAAAATTAGATCTTTTTCTTTCTTTTTTAATAACCTTTACATATATATTTTATTTATTTAGGGTTAATAATATTATTTAATGTTTATTTTTAATAACATGATATACAAAAAAACATTTATTGTGTTTCTTTTCTTAGAGAATATGTTTATAATTGTTTTTTTCTCTTTTTTTATATAAGAGATAGTTATATGGTTAAGATTGAATCTATATTTAGCTATCTAATTTTCATATACTTGCTCTCTTGGAAACAAAGTTTACATCTATACTTTTATTATTTACAAGGTTCATAACCAGTATTTTGTGTCCTATCCTCACTTATAAGTATTATCCATTTATTGACTTATGTTTAGATCCTTATTTTTATAAGATTAGTTATTGTTGTATTTATGAATTGTATTTTCTTTATTACTAAAAAATTTTATTGAATATATCACGATATATGTTTATATACACTTATAGGCTTCTACATATGAAGTCTTAAAATTTAATTGTTTACACATGTATATTTATCTATAAGAAAAAGAATGAGTGGTTGGCTTGTTTACAGCAGATGACCTTACCATATACTACAGGTGTAACCGTTATTCCATTTACCTAAAGATACCTGGATTGGTTGTTTTGCTGTATATAAGTCCATTCACACCTTGAACACATCACCTCTGATGAAGCGCATGTGCGCATGCGCGAAATGCGTCAGGTGTTTTTGCTCTGGCTTCACCTTTTGTACCTGCACTCTGCCAATAAACTGGTTTTGAACTGACCTTGGATGTAGCTTTGGTCTCAATGTTTCCTGCCTTTGGGGATTTCTTGCCTTTTATATATATATATACAGGGAGTGCAGAATTATTAGGCACATGAGTATTTTGACCACATCATCCTCTTTATGCATGTTGTCTTACTCCAGGCTGTATAGGCTCGAAAGCCTACTACCAATTAAGCATATTAGGTAATGTGCATCTCTGTAATGAGAAGGGGTGTGGTCTAATGACATCAACACCCTATATCAGGTGTGCATAATTATTAGGCAACTTCCTTTCCTTTGGCAAAATGGGTCAAAAGAAGGACTTGACAGGCTCAGAAAAGTCAAAAATAGTGAGATATCTTGCAGAGGGATGCAGCACTCTTAAAATTGCAAAGCTTCTGAAGCATGATCATCGAACAATCAAGCGTTTCATTCAAAATAGTCAACAGGGTCGCAAGAAGCGTGTGGAAAAACCAAGGCGCAAAATAACTGCCCATGAACTGAGAAAAGTCAAGCGTGCAGCTGCCAAGATGCCACTTGCCACCAGTTTGGCCATATTTCAGAGCTGCAACATCACTGGAGTGCCCAAAAGCACAAGGTGTGCAATACTCAGAGACATGGCCAAGGTAAGAAAGGCTGAAAGACGACCACCACTGAACAAGACACACAAGCTGAAACGTCAAGACTGGGCCAAGAAATATCTCAAGACTGATTTTTCTAAGGTTTTATGGACTGATGAAATGAGAGTGAGTCTTGATGGGCCAGATGGATGGGCCCGTGGCTGGATTGGTAAAGGGCAGAGAGCTCCAGTCCGACTCAGACGCCAGCAAGGTGGAGGTGGAGTACTGGTTTGGGCTGGTATCATCAAAGATGAGCTTGTGGGGCCTTTTCGGGTTGAGGATGGAGTCAAGCTCAACTCCCAGTCCTACTGCCAGTTTCTGGAAGACACCTTCTTCAAGCAGTGGTACAGGAAGAAGTCTGCATCCTTCTTTCATGCAGGACAATGCTCCATCACACGCGTCCAAG